>NW_010171504.1:0-79229 GCF_000695765.1 Mesitornis unicolor
GACAACCTCTGCACCCTACTGCACAAGCTACTACACCTGCGTCACTAGCTGGTTGCTCATCCCAGTGCCTGGTGGGCCAGTCCAACGCTCAGCGCCCATCCTGCTTGCCCTGCCTGTGCGAACTACCGTGCAAACTGCCGCCCCACTCCCTTCTGATGCGCCACTCCCTGTTTGCCAGACATACATTAAGAATACATTAAAAATGTATTTAAAGATGCATTTAAGCTAATTACCAGCAGTAAAACATCTGTGACCAGAACCTGAGTTTAATAGCTCTGCTTTTCAACTTTTATTTTCAATGCAGAAAAGGTCCTTCTGCATATATCTTAATGTTCTGAATAAAAATTTGAGGTAGCAAGGGGGCCAAACACATTTCTAAACAGGTTTAGAAAAAGAAGGTAGAGAGGTGTTGTGCCAACTCATCTTTCAATCAATTCTGCCTTTTAAACCTGCCTGCAAAGGCTGTCACACCTGAGGCAGAAGGCAGAGTTATTTGTAAAGAGACAGAAACTGAATTCTATGGGGTCAAAACTACTTAATTCTACAGCTCAGCTACATGGGATGCAATTCATTTAATCACACCAGAATCTTAGAAATTTAATAAAAATATGCACATCCACAAGCCAGTTAATCTATTTCCTCTCCATTGGCTATAAAAAGAGTAGATGGTGATTTGTTCATAGACTTGTAACATTTAAAAATCTGACTTAGCAAATGTATCTCATCAAGCATTTTTTAAACACAGCCATAGGAAGCTTAGAAAACTACTTTAAACTTAATCAGATGAAGAGGTGCATGGCATTCACCAAGTTAGGATTCACCTGGATTTAATTTAAGGAACAACTGTCACAACATATTTATATATATCATAAATATTTTATAAGTATTTATATCATAGAATGGTTGAGGTTGGAAGGCACCTTAAAGACCATCCAGTCCAACCATCTTGCCATGGGCTGGGACACCTTCCACAAGACCAGGTTGCTCATAGCCTCATCCAACCTGCCCTTGAACACTTCCAGGGAGGGGAATATGTATCATAAATATACATGCACATATATGCATAATATGTGTATGTATACAAATATAAAGTAACTTTCCGGGAAGGCTGAGCAGAAGGAAAAGATTTTCTTCTTGTTAAATATTTGTCATCTAAATCTGCGAACATTTAAAACTGTTAGACAAGAAACAACAGTGATTCAAAATATAGAAATCCAAAATCTCCTCTGATTTATGTTTCATGCTAGTAAAGTATTCATCCAGTACACTTTTATACAGAAATTTAGAAATAAAGCAAATACTTATGTCAGATAGAAAGACGTTGAAACTCCAGAACATAAAGCTGAATTTTATGTAGACAGTCAAATTAAAGATATTAAGTCAACATTAGACTAAGAAGATGAACTCCTGTTCCAAAGAAACTTTGCAGATATGAACACATGAAAAAAAAATTAAATTAGCATAGAAAATTTCTTTGTTCCATGCCTAACTTCTTACTATTACTATTACTTAATTTAAATTTTGTGCAATACATGACACTTACATAATAGCTCAAGGGATTTATATTTAAAGTTTCATTGCTTTGAACTCCTTTTAGTAATAAAGGATTTTAGCATGGTTTTAAAGAATACAGATAATGAAATTCTGAAAACCTCTACTAAGTTAGAGATGCAAAGTCAAGCAATGAACTCAGTCCTGAAAATAAACCATGCTGAAGGTATAAGGGACTCTGCCATGCAAACAAGCTTAGTCACTGCTCCTAGCTCCAAGAAGAAACTTGGAATAAATCAGTATGCCTTATTTTTAATATGTTCGTGTTATCAAATAAACCAGAGATACCTGAGTCATTAAAGTAAAGTAGATATGAGCTGGGAGGCAGTTTCTCACATGGATATTCCCCTAAAAAAATTTTCAGCTTTATTTTGCATGTGACATTATAGCAAAGCATACTGTATGAGACTAGTTTAGGAAAGATGAACATAAAAGAAGTGAGAAAGGAAAAAATTAGGTATAAAAAATTACTATCAATTCAAAATGTGACTGCAATAATAATGCAAAGGTAAGTCATTCCTTCTAATTCAACTGGTTATAATCAACTGTCCTGATTTCACTGGGATAGAATCATTTTTCTATTCAAGAAAGCTGCATTTTTGAGAAGACTGGAGTGCCTGCCTGATTTGGTGAGAACAAAGTTGACAAGACACTTTGCTTGAATTCACCGCCAGCCCTGGTATGCAGGTTGCCACAGTGATCAAGGTCTTCAGCAGCTTTGAGTTAGCCAGGTGCTAAAGATAGGAGGAGCAAAAGCCATGGCAGCTGACCCAAGCTGGCCAACAGAAGAACCCATACCATAAAGGTCACGCTGACTATAAAGTAGGGAGTTTGCTGAGGACAGTCCCTTCCTCAGTATTCATCATCTCTGGTGGGTTTTGTCTGTTGTTCTGCTCCAGAGGCCTACTCCCCTGTTTGTTGTGATCATTGTGCTTTTGCTGGAGCTGTGGTGCTTGCCGTGGTTGACAATTAGCGTTCATGGCTGGGAGCACACAGCTCACAACCACTACGTGATATTTCCTTGGACTTTCTTCTCTGATAGCTTGGTCTAGTGGCCTCTGCTTTTAAACTGTTTCCTATTTGGCCAAATTGAGCACACTGGCAATGTTCATTCATGTCACAATGGACTGTATCCCTTGCACAACACTCTGTAGCACCTGATGATGGACTTCATTTCACCTAGCTGTAACTGCTTAAAAAATCAGTGTCTAGGGTAAACTAGATGTCAAGGCCTCTTTGGACGCAACAGAGAGAAATAAGCATTTCTGGCAGCTGATAGAGCTCAACTTGAGATACATCTAAGAGATTCTTATGTCTTCTCATTGTTCATAAATAGAATATAAACAACTAACTTAGGCATCTACCATATACTTGGTGAATGTTAGATGAGATTAATCACCCTTTTAAGGAGAAGTACATTTTAGACAACGTCTAGCAGGACAGCTTCCTTCTCAGTTTCTATTACATGGATGATTTCTCCATGTTAACTGTATGAGAGAGCATGCCTGTGGCCAAGGAAATAAGCTGATATTACGGAAGTGCTGAATGCATTTATCTACCTTTGAGTGCAGTTTAGTAGGATTTAAAAATAAGGAGAGACAGCATGAAATCAATGGATATGAAAAGTGAATATCCTTAATACCAATAGTGTTTCAAGGACAACACTATGAGAACCTCTGTTCTGGGCAGTTTCAGAGAAACGCTTAGTTTTCTCATTGCTAAAAGCAACCCCTCCCTCCTGCCAGTTATACTTGTTTATTCCATCATTTCAGCTCTTAAGCTCTGTTGCAAAGACATCAGTTTTGCAAAGTTACATTTATACAATGCAAACTGTACAAAATATATATTAAAAAACTTTTAGAGTACACTAATACTAGCCAGAATAATCAGAAAAGCACTGATGCAGAAGAAAGGCATGCTGCATTAGTAATGCATGCTTACATAATGTAAATAAAACTCTGCACTGGAGATGATTGCACTCTGCTGGACTGTATAATAGTTATGTAATAATCAAGCCAAAAGGGAGTATAAGGAATTCTGATACAGCGACTGTCATGTCAGACTTGTGTCATTGGCATTGCCATTTAGAACATTATGTTCATCTTTTGACTAGGGATAAATCTTCAGTATAGAGATGGAAATGCCATTCCACAGCATTATCATTTCTTACTCCTTGACTGTGAGCCTGATGACTTTTGAGCAAAGAAGTCCAATAAAATGTTGATAAAATATATTTTTAAAGAAGGCAAATAAAAAGAATAATGCTTTTTGGTGACTGCATTTGCAGACTCTTTACATTTCAGCCATCATCCTGACTTGAAAAGCCCTTACTAATTTTTTCTGAATATTATAGGTTTATAGTTTTGATAACAGGACATATTTTAGTTTTGTTTGTTTGTCTGTTTTTACAGGATCCTGACCTATGCTGGACTGGTAAATCCTAGACTTCATGCTACAGGACCATACAGCAGATACTAAAGTGAGACATTATTGCCCACTTGAATGAATGAGTTGGCCACCAAAGAGCAGCTGTCTTGATTTATTTAAAGGAAAAACAATCTAATAGGTAAAAAACTGATATCAAGGTAAGACAACACGCATGTTCACATTGGTTATTGGCAGCTTGAGACCAACAGTATACTGTGGGTAGACTGAAATAAAAGACAGAGTCTTTTGTAGCTTGGCTTAAAGTGTTTACCAAAGGGAACCTGCAGCTTTCTCTAAACATTGGGAAATGTCACCTGAGGCGACCACACTATTCAAACGGTTAAGAAAGATACTGGATTTATGTATTCATATCCCTACATGCACAAACAGAAATACCATGCTGTAAGTTCTGCGTGTGCAACCATAGAACTAGTTCACCTCCTTAAAATATAGAGAGATAATTTCCAGGTAAGCAGAAAAAACAAAATGAGTGCCTCTTGTCTTTAAATCATTGCATGAGTAAAGTGAACAGTCAGATTCAAAAATAGGCATTTATTATTTCTCTTGCTCTTTTGAGCTCAGACTAATAATCTGGGCAAAGAGATAATTTTTCTGGAAAGGAAGCCCATTCTCTGCTTTACAAGGATATGGCTCGTATAAACATCAGCTTACTGCTCTCCATGCTTCCCCCCTGTTTCAGGCATCTGAGAATGCTGCAGGGGGTTCTGCTGACAACTTGGGGATGCACAAGCAAGGAGTGGGTGTAGCTCAGATTTTTTTAGTTCATGACCTGCAAGACATACAAAGAACCAGAAGCTCAGCTACTTAAGATTAATAGATAACAAACAAATAAAAAACAAACAAATCCCCAACCAAACAACCAACCATTTAAAAGCATATTTTTACCTATTAAGAATGGGAGTGAATAAGTAAAAAATAAAGACATTAGTCTTTAAAAATTTACTTTTTTCGATATACATGATATTATGTATGAAAAAAAAATTCAGCTCTTACTGAATGCACAACATGATCCCTTCATGTAAATATGGCAATGCTCATATTCTAATTAAAATCATCATGCTATTATTGACATTTCTCTGTTGTTTTTTTTTCTTGATCGGTACTCACACCTTGGTAACATCATTAGTCAATTAGAGATTGCAGTATACTTTTATGGTTGCAGTAAGTGTCTCTCTGAATTAAGATTGTGTGGTTCTTTAGAGATAAAAATCACCCTAAAACAGTATTTTAAAAAAAAAAAGCTAGGTAAGGTCTGAAAGCATGTTTTCTGGCTTGGGATAACAGAGCTTTTAGTTCAAGCAGTAAGCATGATCCCAGGAAGCACAGAGATATAAATTCTTGTTTTGCCATCTATCTCTCCACAAGTGAACTTGTTAAGTGCGATGGATATCTGCTTTCTTTGGAGATATTAGCTGAGCATGTTTCATTTTAAATATTGCAATCAGGAAGGTATTATTAGAACAGACACTAGAGAAGAGTCAGCTGAATATTGAATGGTACTTAAGATAGGCTAGTGCTAAGAACATTCCCTTTATCCCCATTTTCATAACATTTGCTTTCCACTAGTCTTTCTGAAAACTGTAATGCAAATATTCTATCACTGGTGCCTGTCCTCAGTGATCATTGCATGAATCAAAAAAAAACCCCTTAAAATTCAACAGCACTCCTTCCAAGATACAGCAGCAGGGTACCTTTTAAATGAATCCAGCAGTGTCGCAAAGATGTCATGCTCATGTTCAAGGCAGGGACCAAGTCTAAAAGCGATTTCACAGGTGAAAGACAAGTTATCAACAGCATAACAGCTGCACTGGCATATTTTCTTTGGAAATTATCTACTGTATTCTACAAAATGATGATAAAAGTGAAATCTATGAGGCCCTCTGCAGCTAACTTCATATTTGGCTACCACAAGCCATTAAAGTATGCCCTGTACCTGTTCCAAGAGATGACCCCTCACTTTGCTTTATTGTGCTGAACTGAATGACAAAGTGACTAACTCACGCTTCAAATGATACGGGAGATCAGTGTTACTCTCCAGACCATCTATAAGAGTATTACTGTTAAGTGTATCTTCAAAATACATGACCTCCCTGATGAGTTTGTGTGCATCCCAAGAAAACATTTTCATTATCTTTTCAGCTCTTCTTCCAATCCCTAGAGGAAACATGTGCTTCAGCTTTCATGGTTCAAAATGTAAATATTTAGTAGCAATGGGAGACAAGCAATACAGTACCCAACTCCTGCAGCCGGTGCTATAAGCCATATTGCACTTGACTGGATTTCTCTTTCTTCTTTCTACTCATGCTAAAATGCAGATAAAGAGTGGCATGAAGAAATAGTCTTAGTTTCTGTGTTGACTTCACTTTATCAAAATCAAAGGTGTATGCAAAGTCTGTGGAAGATGCTGGTCTTTGTTTATACAAAGAAGGGATTTTTACACTTAAAATATTTTAGACCACTGCTACACAGAGTACCTTGTACAAATGTGAGTTTTATACAGGAGAAATAGTTTCAAACTAAAGAACTGCTCCTTGACATTTATTCATCAATGCTACTTTTGCCATACTGAGAAAAAACTAAATGCACTTACTCACAAAAGGCCAAACTCTGTTTTGACTTGCAAACACAGTAATGAGGTTTTTGGAGGAACAGTATTGATAAGTATTATTTTGAAGGTGTGAATATATTTGTAGGGTAGGAAAAATTGAATAAGCAAGATAAAACAATAAGCAAATGATTGATACAGAAACTTTCATTGAGTTTGGAAAAGCAAATAACATTTGCTGAAAAGAGCAGTCTGGCATGTACATGTGACTGAGTACCTCTGAATGAACACTGAAAACCTCATTCTAAATATCTGAAATTTCACATTATACATTAACGACACTCTCAGATTTCAGGTTTGAATACAAGAGTATCTAGGTGAATTAAAATATATTTAAAAATGTATTTCTGTGCAATACAGACCCTTTTCCAGAGAAAACTCCATGTTCTGCCATCATTATAAACATAAGAAATTTAAAAGTGAAAACAAAATCAGTCTGCTTGCTAAGTGTGGCAATAAGAAGACTCCTCTCTGCATTACCATTCTTTCAGCCTGTGTTAAGCTAATTTTTTTACCAAAAGGTCAAAGGTCAGTAAAGGTCAGTAGATTGGCAGATACACATGAAATTACCTATCCTCTCATTCTGCTTTGAAACTCTCCTCCCCACAAAGAAAAGGTTACAAAATGCATCACTATACTTCCAAAAATGAAGTTCTGCTGGAAACTCAATAGAAAAGAAAGGAATTGGAGGACTGAATGTGCAACCTGGAATTTACATAGACAATTGGTGCCCCAGAAGAGCAATATTCAAAGAAGAAATTTTCATAAAGCTAGGCTTATGGATCATAGTCTTGCCGTAACAGACAGATGGAAATCCTGCATGGCGCTGGTAACTCAAAGGTGCTCCACTTTTTGGGTAGAATTGTTTGGCCTTTGCTTTCTTTGTGATGTCTGCCTGCATTAAATGCATCTTTGATCTCCTATCATCTCCTTTCCTCTGCCATTTCTCATTTACTTTTATACTGACCTCATTTTCTTTGTCTTCCATGTGTATCCCTTGTATGCTTTTACCAAAAGATTCCATCAAAGTCATTCAGTCCTTTCCCTTCTAAGGCATTTACTGCAATTCAACTTATCATTGAGTTGATATTAACTCATGTCACACAACACGAACATCAAGTATTAAAAGAAGAACACCATACAGAGATTACTAATTTTGTCTCGAGAATTTGTAAAGTTTGTTATAGAAAAAAAAATACATAAAAATCCCACTAAAATTAAACAGGCTCAAGTAATCAAGTAGGGAACAGAATGGAGTTAAAAGGTCCTAAAACCCCAGAGCTTCATGAATAAATAATTATGTAGCCTCTAACCTTGGACTGTTTGCATTAAGTGTACACACTATTTTCTAAACTTTTTATGAAGTTCACAAACTTCATAAAATAGGGCTGTTTAATTAGTAATAACTTCACACTGTGAAGTGTCAAATAATGTATCTAAGAACCAGCATTTTCAGCTTACACAGCAACATAAACCACTCTGTTTTGTCTCTGAAAGGCAAAGCTTTAACAGAGATTCAGGGACACTGTGCCCAAGAGGAATTTTTACAGTCAGGCAGCCATAATACAAGAATGCACAGCACTAATTTGAAAGGGTAAACTTGTTTTCCAAAGTCTGAACTAAATTTTTGTAGTTGCTATGAGAAAGCCATAGCCTGTAAAATGTCTGCTGCTGGTTGTTTTGCTTTTCTGAGATTTCTAACATTAGGAAGATCTTAATCAGCAATGCTGGAATATAAGAGAAGTATGTTCTTCACAGTCTTTTTTCTAATAATAAGCACAACCCAGTTTATTCTGTTCAAGAATTTTAAATAAACAGTTTAAGTTGCACCCATTAAGTTTGAAACACAATGGCCTCTTTAAACCCCAGAGAATGAAGAAAACTAATTATTCCTTGCCTTTTTCAACATTCAGAAATTTGAATATGTGGGATTTGCATCCAAATCCCCTGCGATTTTCACTTTAGCCTTCTTTTGCAAATCAAAATACTTCAGACTTCCAGTACTCTCTTCTTTAATCACAAAATATTTTAAAATTTATTTTCAGTTTTTGTTTTCATCATTTTTTCCCAAGGGAGAAACATTTCTGAGCAGTGCCACAGCAGATCTGTAATAAACACCAGAACAAAAAATAGAACTTTGTATTTCTTTGACAAAAGTCAGTGCTTCTGGAAAGAAGCATGCATTAGTCTTACTCTGCGGATGATGAAACAGGTCTATGAAAACAGAAAACAAAAATGTGTATAACTGGAAACCCTTATGTGATCCACTGTAGCTCTACTCATGTCAGTAATTAGATCAAATTCTGATTTCATGTAAGGAAGACCTTAATACACAGCCTCCTGACTATCTGCTCCTGATCCTAACTGTAGCTAACTGCCTGCTTGTGTAACTGCTGTTTCTGACGTAATTCTACAGCCCTGTTTGATATTTAATCTCTCAAAATCTTTTTGTTATTTAGTCTCCTAAAACCATTTCATTTATATTTTTTTTCTTTCTTCTTTGTTCCCTGTTAATTTCGTTCTTATCATTTTAATGTGATTTTGTTCTCTATCAAAGAATTGCTGCTACAGCTTACTTGATGACCAAATGGACTGGATGATGTAATTCATCTTTATCATCTTTTTTTCACTTTAAGCATAAATCACACCTTCACTCATAAGTATATTCAGCTCTACAGCCAAAAGATTATAGAATTAGTCTGGGAGATACAAACTTCCTTTATGCTTTTCTCAGCAAAGATTATTTTTTCTCCCCCCTGAAAGATTTTTGATTGCTATCAGAAATTTAGTCAGAAACCAAGATGGGAAAATAACTTCCTTACTTATTTATTCAGGATGAACACTGAACAGTAACTGACTGTCATGGTTTAGGCCCAGTGCATAACTGAGCACCACGATGCCCCAAAAAAAAGGGCTAGTCAAAGTAAGGACTGGGAGGGCTTCTCACCACTTAAACAGGTCACAGGCACAAGACAGACTCATCATAAGGAATAAAAAGCAAAACAATTTTAATTTGTTACCAACATCAGAGTAGAACAATGGGAGATACAACCAGTTTTTAAAAAACAAACCACCTTCCCCCCACCCCTCCCTTCTTCCTGGGATCAACTTTTGTTCCCGGTTTCTTCACCTTCCCCCTCCCCCTTTGTCTTGAGGCGCAGGGGGATAGGAGTGGAGGGTTGCAGTCGGTTTTCACACCACGTGCTTCTCAAAGAGTAGGAAAAAAAAACCCAAAACTCAGCCCAGTGTCCCTCTCTGCTTCCACATGGCCCCCTTTCCATAGAGGAAAAAGTCCTCAGAAGTCCAGTATGGGTCTGCCCACAGCTGCAGTTTCCCTCACACACAAAACTGTTTCAGCCCAAGTCCACAAACTCCAATCTGGGTCTGCCCATGGTCACAGTTCCCTCACACACGACCAGTCGACCCGGCTCTCGCCACGGGTTGCAAAGGGGAAACCTGGGTTCTGCATCCTCCTCCTCCTCCCTCTCTTTTCTTTCCTTCGAACTGACCTTGGTGTTCTTCAAAGTTGTTCTCCTTGGGCCCCACTCCTTTCTCCACTGCAGGTCTCTTCTGATGGTTATGGAGATCCCGGCTCTCTTTTTTTCGGGATGAAAGCAGCAGGGCTTAAGCTTAAATTGTGGATGGGGCCAGCCAAGCCCAGTCGGGCAAGGCCATGGCCGTGCCACCTGCACCTGGGGCCATGCTGGTCAGGGCAGGTGCCAGAGAGAGAGCGAGGCATGCCCTGCACCCCCCTTAAATGCATGAATTTGCAGGGGCGCTGATTGGCTTGGCCCTGGTCAGAGGTGGGTCTGACAAAGGCAAAGGGGGAGCTTTTCGGGTAGCTTCTTAAAGGGCCATCTCCATAGCTCTTCCCCCGTTACCAAAGACACAACCAAAAACCCCCTCACAGAAAACCCAATACACTCTCTAAGCAGACTGTAATGGGCAATAAGAGTATTTAGAAGGGCTATCTCTGCGAAGAAGAAACTCTTAATGAAATGCATTACTACGTGCAGTTTTGCACATTGCAGCTGGAGCCTCAAATATTTTTTCCCCCATAAAATCACAGAATCACAGAATGGTAGGAGTTGGAAGGGACCTCTGAAGGTCATCTAGTCCAACTCTCCTGCTAGAGCAGGATCCCCTAAAGAAGATCGCACAGGAACACATCCAGGCCGGTTTTGAATGGATCCAGAGAAGGAGAGACTACAACCTCTCTGGCCAGCCTGTTCCAGTGCTCTGTCACCCTCACAGTAAAGAAGTTTTTCCTTATGTTTAAGCTGAACCTCCTATGTATCAGTTTGTGACCATTGTCCCTTGTTCTGTCACTGGGCACAACCAAGAAGAGTCTGATTGTGTCCTCCTGACATCTGCCCTTTACGTATTTATAAACATTAATGAGATCCCCCCTCCTCAGTCTCCTCTTCTCAAGGCTAAACAGAATCTCATATGGGAAATGCTCCAGTACCCCAGTCATCTTAGTGGCTCTGCGCTGGACTCTCTCCAGTAGTTCCTTGTCCTTGAACTGGGGAGCCCAGAATTGCATGCAGTATTCCAGATGTGGCCTCACCAGGGCAGAGTCGAAGGGGAGGACAACCTCTTTTGACCTGCTGACCACACTCTTTTTAATGCACCCCAGGATGCCATTGGCCTTCTTGGGCATGAGGACACATTTCTGGCTTATTGTCAGCCTGCTGTTCACCAGGACTCCCAGGTCCTTTTCCCCTCACCTGCTCTCCAGAAAGCCAGCCCCCATCCTATAGTGATAAATGGGACTGTTCTTCCCCAGATGCAGTACCCTACACTGGCCCTTGTTTAATTTCATTAAGTTTCTCCCTGCCCAAACTTCCAGCCTGTCCATGTCACACTGAATAGCAGCACAGCCTTCTGGTGTGTCAGCCACTCCTCCCAGCTTTGTATCATCATCAAATTTGCTGAGGGTACACTGTCCCATTGTCCAGGTCATTGATGAATTTATTGAACAGAGCTGGACCCAATAATGACCCCTGAGGAACATCACTAGACACAGGCCTCCAACTAGACTCTGTCTCACTGACCACAACTCTCTGAGTTCTTCCCATCAGACAGTTCCCAATCCACCTCACTATCCAATGATCCAGTCCACTCTTCTTAAGTTTGGTTGTGAGGATGTAATGGGAGATGGTGTCGAAAGCCTTGCTGAAGTCAACATAGACCCCATCCACTCACCTCCCCTCATCAGTCCATCCAGTTATGCCATCATAAAAGGCTATCAGAATGGTAAAACATTACTTTCTCTTAGTGAATCCATGTTGAGTTCTCCAAATAATCCTCATTTCCTTCACATGCTTTGAGATGGCGCCAAGAACAAACTGTTCCATGACCTTTCCATGGATGGAGGTGAGATTGACAGGTCTTTAGCTACCTGGGTCCTCCTTCTTACCTTTTTTGAAGACTGGAGTGAGATTGTCTTTTCTCCAGTCCTTAGGCACCTCTCCTGTTCTCCAGGACTTTTCAAAGATGATGAAGAGTAGCCTAGCAATGACCTCCAGCAACTCTCTCAGTACTTGTGGGTGCATACCATGGGGGCCTGTGGATTTGCAGATGTCCAGTTTACTTAATTGTTCTCTGACCCAATCCTCTTCAACCAAGGCAAAGTCTTCCTTTTTCCTCACTTCCTTTATGGACTCTAAGGTCTTGAGACTCCTGAGGGCTGTATGGGAGCTCTGTCTAGGTTGACACATTCTTTTTGGCAATGGCTTTTGGCTGAGTAGAAACCATGTCTCGTTCTGTTCTGGGAGAGCAATGACTACTAATTGAATTGGCTTCTAGAGCCAGGAGAGGGACTGTGCCCTGCAGTCCCAAAACTCGACAATATAATTGGTATAAAATGACAAGTTCATGTCTAGAGATAAGAAGGCTTGATTTTGTTCTCAATTCTGCCTCTGACTGTATCTTGCTTTCTCTGTGTATAAAATAGCAATGGGAGTGTTTACACTTCTTTATAGTTTGAGATCTAAGAAAGAAAACAGGTATGTAAATGTCAAGTATTATATTTAACTGCATGTACATCTTCTTGGTAACATAGCTGTGTTGTCAAAATAGTATTCTGTAGACTACTACAGACAGTCAAAGAGTGCAAACGAGGAAACAGATTCACTTTACACCACAAGTCTTTATGAGTTAGAGCAGAGGTGGGGGCAGAAAACTAAAATAGGGTCTATTGTTTTACTGCTAGTGTGAGGTTTAAAACCATAAATACTTTCACAGTGTATACTATGTTCTCAAAAGGGAAGGCACATGAAACTAATCTGTGTATATTGCATTGATAGCTAAACCTTATCAGCAGGCGAGTCCTCTAAGATACAGCTTAAAACACATTTCTGATAACCACAGTTCTCATGGACCTGAAAAAATTCCATTCTTTTGTACATAGAAATTCCTTGAAACAGCGAGGAAGAGGGTTTTTTTCTTTCAAATTTAACTCCCCAGTGCACACACAGAGCTTGATTCTTCTTTTCCATTTTGGCTAGCTGATCAAATAAAATCTCTTACCTCCACTTACAAACCTTTTCTTTCCTCTGTCATCAGACTACCACAGTTGTAACAACCACATCTGTTTCTTTCTGAGACATTATCAGATTGCAGGAAGGCCCTTAAAGGCACTTCGCCTTCCCTTCATAGCTATTCATTTGCCATCCAGGAGTCAATCCAAGGTAGGATTTTATTCAGCTTGCTGGATTAGGGCTGCACTGTTCGAACAACAGATCTTAAGACATTATTCAGCAAGGCTGAAATGATCTTCTGCTTTCTTCTTAGAGCTCACCTCAGAGATGCAAATGAAATAGTGGGATAAATAAAGAGTTCTGCAGGTGGTCAGGGAATTAGCCAAGCACCTAACAGGAGAGGAGAAACTGAGTCAGTGCTTCATCTTAGCCCTGGGGAGTCCCTGTTCTGCAGAATCAGTGTCCACCTCTTGCTGTAGAAAATACTGCAGTATGGGAGGCCTTATATTGCACAGCATCATTTCTGGCATGTCAGTATTAATGACGTCTTGAGTCAAGAGTGAAACCCAGCTGACACAGACCAACCCTCCTTGTTGACTAGGGAATATTTTCTACAACTAACTCACATTTAGAATTCTTCAGTGCTGGCTTTTCTACCTCACAGCTGTGAGCTGACAAAGCTACAAATGAGGCCTCTGGTTAAAAAAAAATGTTTAAAAAATCATAAGTTGTAATTCCTCATATTTTTTTAAAAAAACAACACAAGAAGGAGAAAATATTCTTAGGCACTGGAAAGTATCGGTGAAAAGCATCACTTTTGCGGCACCCTAGCTGAATTTCAGCTTTGCTTTCTTATCTGTGCTTTTGAGTTGTTTGCTGCCTTTGCTGGTGGGTAGCAATTTGTTACCTGCAGAATTAAATAATTCTTCAAGCTTCTTTTGCAGAACAGTAATAATATATATCCCCTGGCTAAGTTATGCATAGTGCTTAAGTAATTTCTTCAAGGAGCTAAACACCATTACTTATTATTTGTTATATATCCAGCTTCTCTCTTCTTGAGTTCCAGGTTTCTGTGTTCTCTTTAGCATTCTAGTTAACTTGTGTTGAATCTGTCCATTTCCATAAGCAAACAGATCCGAATCACTTGGCAAGGCTATTTGTATGTCAGGACAGGGAATGCAGATCACCTTTATAAAGCTAGGAATGGTTATACGGAAAGCAGTGCAATAAAAATGCAACTATAAAAAAGCTACAGTAGAAGTTATCTGCCCTAATCCAAATTAGATGTCTAAATCTGGATTAGAATAAAGTAAATCCTGTCTCCTCGAACAGACAATGAAAAGACAGAGACCTCTAGAAGGGACTTAATCTCCTTCGGTAATAGTTATCTAAAGTACTAAGCTTAGAATGACTCACCTTTTGAAGATGTTTATTTTTTGACTATAAAAGGAATTCCTAGCCCAGGCACAAATGTCTCACTCTACATATCTAAAGGTAGATGAATACCATCCCACATGTAAGGAACACCCATGGCATTGCTGTAGAACTGTCAGATGTGCGATCCTGCAAAAAATAAAGCAAGTGTCAAGGTGATAGTAAATTTATATAGCTTAAATTATATTATTCTTCATATATTGATGCCAGTTAGAGAGTTTTCTAAAAGATGCTGAAAAAATAGAAAGTTATGAAAGAATGACATGGTGGCTGGACTGCCCGACATGCAATGACAGGTCTGTGCGAATTTGCAGCTCATCAATCATTATTGCATTATTGACTCTTTGCATGCTATGAATTAATGGAACCCACAAAATTACTCAAACTAACTGTTCCGTGAAAATAGAGAGGTAAAATCAACCAAAGGCTCTCTGATTAGCTGAAAATAGATATAATAGTCTACCAGTGCTAATGGTACTGTTCAGTGTGACTACTACTGACACTGAAATGCAAAATATGTAAGTTTCTGCATCATTTAATGCAGCCACATCCATTAAGCAGATCCTCTTGCCTCTTTTACCACCTTGAATCCTATTTGAGATTGTGACTTCGATTGCCTTTGGCATCGGAGTCATGTCTTTTAGATTTATCTTACAACAGAACAATACTTCTGAGAATATAACTTGTCATAGCAGCATGCAGTCCAGAGATCTACCTCAGTATCAGCTGAGAAGCTCCCTCTATTACTCTTCACTGAATCACTATTTTGGAGATTTTCAAGACCAGACTGGATAAAGCCCTGAGCAACCTAGTCTGACCTTGTAACTGACCATGCTTTCAGCAAGAGGATGGATGATATCCTGAGGTCTCTTCCAGAGTGAATTATCTGATGATCCCACAAGCACTGAGCCACAGCTCAAAACCAAAACCCCTAACACCTGCTCTTCTGATATGGTGAAACATCATTCTGGCTGGCTCTGTCTTCTTCAAGAAAGAAATCCACTGCTGCACCCTGTTCTTTGGGGCCCGCTTTAGGACATGCTTTTTTTCACCATGAAAGGATTGCTCTTGGACCAAAAACGTTCATCTGTTTCATCTGCACTTGTGATATGAGGTCATATGATCAACAGCAACTCAACAATGTAGAGAATTGTAATAGAAATATTATAATGTGTGAAGGATGAAAATTTAACATCTGGTGTGTAAAAAATAGAAGGAACAAACAGCAAAAGAGGGTTTATGAGAATGGCATATGCTGGTGTCCACTAGATTTACAGGTCACCAAGAGCCCAGACATCCAAACTGAGGGACAAAGTACAGTGTGTAAATCCCAACAACTTGCACTGCTGGTACAGAAGAGAGAAACTAAACACTGTCAACTCCTAAAAGATATGACAAAGCATAGCCAAAACAATGTGGCTGCCAACCTAAGTGAAAGCTGTAAGGAAGATTTGATAGCTGGCTTCCTTTGTTCTGCAGGCCACTGAAGGGAATCCTGGACAGACAGCTTGCATCCTGGTACATACAAGTAGAATACATAGGAGAATGTGAGTGTGAATGAATGAAAACAATTTTGGTAAAAAACAAAATCACCTTCTCCTTTAAAGTCTGACATAAAGATTTTCTATATTGCTGGTTTTTCTACAAGACAGACTGTGACTGCCCAGGGACACAACAGCAATGTGCAGGCAGGGACCAAGAGTGCAGTGAATTTTAGGCTACCACCCTTCAAACTGCCAGGTGATGTGAGATCAGTCACTAAGATGCCCAAGGCACCAAAACAACGATGTTATTGTATTTTTATTCCCAGTATCTGGAAGGTAGTACACACCACACTTTGATACACTGTGATTCTCTACAGGGGAAAAACAAAAACAAAAACAAAACAAAACAACAATTTTTAAAAAAAACAAAACAAAACAAACAATAAAATGTTTGTTTATTCTTTATTATCATTATCCTCAGACACTTCTTAGAATTCTGTTGTGTTTGGTCATTTAAATTATGTTTTCTTTTCTTATTTTTAGTATGAAACTCCCTCTAGCTACAGGAATTTAAATTTCTCTCTATTGAACTGTGTTTATCAGTTCAGGCAATTGATCTATCCAAGTAATTTTAAAGAGAGAAAATACTTTCTTTTTCTGTCAATGACTACTGTACCTCTATGGTTTTTAGTATGAGGAAATTTTATCTCTCTACTGCACATCTTCTCCTCCGGGTCATTGCTTTACAAAGTGAACAGAATTACTTTAGTGCTCACCCATAGTCATCCACTCCCTCTGCCCATTTGTTTTCAAAATTTCCTCACTCTTGGAGTTCCAAATCAGCAGGTCATCACTGCAATGTATTCACTATGTGTATTTCAAAAAGTGTTCTTGCACCCATAATTTCAAAGCAGGAAATAAGGTTTCATTTGCCATCTCTAATGGGAATTGTTTAGCTAACAGCCTGTGAAGTACTTTGAAAATGCAGTTTTATATTAATGCATGGACATATTGTATCTATGAGTTTCAACTTTTTTGTTACCTCTTTCAAAAAACATACTGACTTTAAACTCATTTATCTAAAAACATACTAACTATACTTAATTAAATTACTGCTTACTGGATATTCCCCTAGAAGCTGTTACTGATTAGTATTTCTGATGTATTCACATTGCAGAATTCTAGCTTAAATGTTCACTGTTACTTGAAATTTCCTTAACTCCTTTTTAAAAATGTAGATGGTATATATGGCTCTCTATTCCATTGGTTCCTTCACCTGTTTCCAAACTTACCTATACAAAGATACACCTTTTTTCAGCTGCCAACCCTTGTCCATGAAGTAGTCCCTTTTCTGTGATAACGCAAAAATAAATCAAAAGGAAAGGACACAATTTAAACAAACCTTCCCATCATTCAGTGCCTGGTGAAGTCAACCTGAGTTTCTGATGCTAAAGTTCCAGTTAAGGACAGATTTTCTCAAGGAAGGACTGCATGACTGCAAAGAGCTTCTCTATGTATGTGCTGTTTAAAATATTTTTGTTTCTACAGACCAAATGGTAAATTTTCTTTTAGCCTCTTATTAATTTAGGCCTTTCATTATTTATTGTTATGTATTTTTCATTAGCTGAGCTTGTTTTGATTTAAACTGCCTAGTTTGTGGAATAGATTTGACAGGAGATTCAGGTGGCAAGTACCACCCATAGGTTTGCTTAAGGAGCTATCATCTCTGCAAGAGTAGCAAACAATATGGAGTAGTCTCTAGACATTGATTTCTTTGCTGATTTGCCCAGTCAGGCATTGAATCTATCAATAAGGCAAGAGTCTCAAAGGGGATAAATGCCACTTGTATCCTTACCATGCAGAGTGTAGTTAATTGACTGCAAATGCAGCCATTGCTTCTCTTTTCTGTGAGACACAGGATAAAACTATTAATTTTAATAAATTTATGTTTTTTCACTTTTTAGAGAAAACAGTGTGGTAGTAAAAGAAAACTGCTATAATTTTTATGGTATATCATATTGGTTCTTGTTTCATTTTACAGCTTGTGGTGGCCAAGAACTTCTCTATTTGCATGTTATCAAAACAGAGGGGGAAAAAGTGCTTGAGAGCTTTGACTTAGTCTGACCATGCCACCTGGTTTTGTAAACTAATTTGCATTCTTTGATAGCTAAAACACTCTCACTCTCCTGGCATAAATGCTTTTTGTTGTAATTAAGCCTTTAGTAGTCAATATCACATGTAAAACCAGCAGTTTGTTAAACTAGCAAACACATTAAAGAGCAAACAAAAATACATTTTTACCTGCCTGAAAACTGATAATAGTGTCCTTTTAAAGTGTAAGACAAGTAACAGAAAAGTAGGACATAAACCAAATCAAAACAAACAAAAAAACAACCCAGAAGCAGACTGCATGGTAATTATACATTCTTCATGTTGCAGTCTTTTTTCTTCTGCATCTCATTTGGAGTATAGTGTGTTCTGTAGGCCTGAGTATAAAGGCAAGAGTACTAACTTTTTCTGCAACTTAAGCTCCAAGAAGTTAGAGTTACTGCTAAATCCCAAACACTTCTGGTTCCTAAGCAGAATTTCTTAATATTTTTATGTAAACATCACCTAGCCTTCTAGTGAAAAAAGAAGTTACATGGTCTATTTATTTTGCAAATATTTTTTGCAGATCATGGAAAGAGGGACACTAGAAAAATACATGAAGTGCTTGGTGCCCTCATGAACCCAATTCTTCAGTTTTCCAGAGCCATAATCTAGTTAGATATAGACCTATTCAAAAACAAATGAAGGGTAGATCTACACTGTCAAATAATTTTGCACTAAAATTTACCCTTCAACCTTGGTCTTTTTTTTTTCCAGTTAAGCTGTATGGATAGAACACTGCAGCAGACATGGTTATTTCCTCTCCTACACCATCTTCCAACAACATCCCAGCAAACTTTTTCACCTCAAATGCCATCAACATGCCTTCCTATCACACTTTAGGCCAGACAAAACACCCTTTCAGCTTCATGTTAAAAAGACACTGTCCTGGTGAGCTGTGTTGCAGTCTGATTTAAAAAACAAAACAAAACAAAACAAAAAACCCACACCAAAACCAAACCAAACAAAACCACACATCAAAAATGGGTTTTATTTCTTAGAGCTTATGCTTAGGGCCCAGAGGAAATGCATAACCAAATTCTATACAGTGTGGATGTGTCCAGCCTGTGTGTGGGGAGATGCCTTTGGGCATAAGTACATGAGTACTCATCTTCACCAGTCTGGGGTTCAGAGCTTGCTGTCCAAGGTAGATGTACTCCATGGTGGAGACCTTCCCAGAACAGGGCAGGAGCCCACTACTCAGCCTACCCAGCAGAGTGTGACGCTCACTCGACAGCTAAAAGGAGACTGGTGGTGTGTATATGAGGGTGGTGTTTTTTCTCTAATTTATTTCATTATTATTTCTAGTAACTACTTTGTAGATCCCTTCCTAGTGTTTTAGAAATGACTAACAATCTGGAAAACCTCAGTGTCACTTTATCTTGTCAGAAATAAGAGGCAAAAGAGCAGAAGAGCCCTTGGCATACCAGGGAACAAAGTGGTCGGCTTCGCCTCATAGGTCTGCCTTACGAGAGACCAGGAGCATAATTCTGCCTTATGGAGAGCCCATGTTTTGTTTCGCCATGTGAGAAGCACTTCGTGAGTCACAGACTAGGGTGACCTGCTGACACTATCACACAGTCTCAGGCTGGGAAAAAGCCTGAAGCACAGCATGGCAACTGGGAGACATACAGGCTTATATCTGGATGCTAAGAGGTGAGATCCATGCATGTAATTCTCACCTTTAGTGCATAACACTGTGGCAATTCTGATTATAGACTACAGATTGTGAAATGTTTAAGAAACATAACATTAAATCTATCCAAGATGCGTTTTTAAGATACTCTGACATCATGTGTAAAGGGATCACAGACTGACCTTGTTTACTGTGGATTTGAGATTTAATGTTACTTATACCCAAGGGAGTATTTTTACTGCACTATCACTATTCTGCAGCCACCTGTGAGTTACTGAATAGACAGGATATGTAAGAAACAAAAGATATCTTTGGGAAAATACAGGAACAAAAAATGTCACTGAAACACTACCGTGTATTCCCTTTGGAAACATTCATTTAAGGCAAAACCACTTCTTCAGGAGTGAGCAACGATTTTCTAATTGCTTGTATTACCTCATTAACAGTGTTTCACAACAGGTAGTAGATAGAGTCTAACTGGCAAATCTCTGAAGACTCCAGACAGAAGCATAAACACACAAGAAAAAAAATGTAATTTCCGTGATTACCTTCCAAGCCTTTAATAAAAGTAGTTAAGGCCTGATTTAAAAGCCTCTCCTCTGATGGTAATAGCCTATTTGTCAGATGTTATTATACAGTGATGATAGTCATTGTGCAGTAGAATGCATAGCATTTAGCACTAAATGCTGATTTTTTTCTTTTTTTCAGATGTTTATATCATGGCAAGTAGTAGAGAGATTGGCCTGAAGACTGGCTATGTAATCCCAAAAGACATCAAGCTTTAAAATACATTTTCCAACTGTACACTTACTAAGCTTCGAAAGGCAAGATATTGCACATTAACTGGTAAGAAATATGACTAAGTGGCAACACATTCTATTTCTTAAAATTAAAAGGATTTATATTAATTCTAAATAAATACTGAATTAATATTTAACCCATTTAATACTTTAACTTGGAGTTGAAACAGCTTTATCCTTTAATTCTAGCCTTTAGGTATGCCATATCATTTATATTCTATGTAAATCTTAATTAATTATTATAAATTATATTCAGATATATTTAACTGTGGTGATATAAAAAACCTGAAGGATTACAAACTCTTAAAATCTTGATAGAGCCCAGAAGAAAACATCAAGCATTCAAGATATCTGATCTATTTTTACATTTATATTAGTGCTCAGTCAAAAGGAATCTAAAAGACCCACTTAGATGTTAACACATTATAGATATCAGAAATTGAGCAAGAGAAATCTCCTTTTCACTAACCTCAAAAGAGTTGGATCAGGTTCTGTCATTTAGAATAATATTTTCCAGGTATCCTTTACAGAGTTTTATTACATCACTTTGCCAATGAGTCAGATTTTATACTCTATTTATTTCTCTCCTTTCACAGAATATATGACATGGAAATCTCATCACTAGTGAGTATCTGTTGAAGGAAAATTACTGTTAGCCCTCTATAAGGTGGCAGTGTCATTGTATTTGAAATCTCTGTGATTTTTCACCAAAAATTTACATTAAATTAGACAGATCATAATCTAATAGTGATGAAAAAAACAAGACTAGAAATTTAGTATTAGAACACAGAAATTGCAATGCTTCATTATTTACCTTTGTTTTATTAACAGAGAACTCTTATCTCTATCCAAAACAGCAAATAAATCAATGCAATAGCAATAACGGTTCTGGAAAGAACTACAGATTATATTTTCCTCAGTCAGCTGTTACTGTATAAATAACATGGCTACTTGGTACTCAGTGCATGCAATGCAAGAGACACCTCACATTATTTACTCAGTGCAAGCCAAAGACTTAGTTTGCTTCCCAAAACCCTTTCCTACAATAATCAATATGAAGTATGCCTAATTTCCTGTGGAAAGTACCAATAATGGATGTATGCAAAAAATGGGAATGTGATCATTGCACAGAAATTATAAACTGGGTAATATTTTGTTTTAAGAAAAATGCTGAGCGATGGTTAAAAATCAATACAGGTCCCCTGTAATACTGTTCTGTGGTTAGGATCCTTTGGGTTAAAATGTTTCACTTTATTTGTGAAAAATGCTTTAGACGAATATTAGATTTATTTACCTACCTCAACTAAATTCATCAAGAAGTCACTACATTATACTTATTAAAAATGTAAAGCACAATTAATATGAGATAAAAAGTTTGATTACTATGGAATGTACTGTTTCATTGTTTTTAACGTATTACCCTTAATGAGTTTTCACTCCATCATTATTTCCAATTTAGTCTTTAGTAATTTGCAGTACCAGATTAGCTTGCAATCAAAGAATAAAAATACACACAAACGCCATGTTTGGATTGGCTGCTGAAGATGTGAAGGAAGTGATTTGGTGACTTCTAGGTAAGAAAGGACCTTCTACAGTTGGACTGATAGCAGAGAAAGTTGTACTCTAACAAATCCTATATTCCTACATGAACATCTTTCTGACAAACTAAGCACCTCCTAAAAACATTTCTAGATAAATGCACAGTGCAGAACAGATAATGATTACTAAAATAGTTTTAATCAGATTATGCAGAAAACTTCTCAAAAATTCACAATAAATTCCATTTATTTAATTCCACAAGAAATTCAGCATTAGATATAATGCTTAAATGTAATGCATACCTCGTTTATTCCTGAACCAGAAGGAAATTACATTGCATACTGTATTAGGAAAAGTTAGAGTTAAGCAATAAAATGTAAGGTCTGTGGCTGGAAACGGCCCACTGCAAAAGAAACAGTGAACAAAAGACCCACACAAGAACTTTGCTGAATAAAGCAGACCTGTGCCTAGGAAAGTAACAATTTACAGCTGTTGTAAGCAAAACCACAACCAAGTACATGAGTAGCTTACGATCCAGATTGGCTCAACTAGTCACCTGCACAGTGCGCGGACAGTAAAACCAACCAATCATAGATACATGCTGAGCGCATAGGGCTGCATGATCAGATGTGCAGGTGCTCTAGCCTCCTCGTGTTGTATAACAGGTATGCAAGTGGAACGTCTTTCAATACATGTTGGCCACATGAATTGAAACCACATCTCTGCTCCAAAATAAATACCAGAATTTTACCAAAGAGCAGCAGGCAGGTGTACTGCCATGTCACCATTGCCTCCATGGGGACGTCCATGTGAAGCTTGCACCTGCCGATCACTGATGCTACACCACACAATGATGTTGTCCTTGTGGTTCTTTCTCCAGCTTGCCAGTGGGTTGGTATGTTTTTCCTTTTTCCCTAATTACCCTTTTCCCGTTATGCCAAGGATGCTCAACAATCCTGCTTAGTCGCTTATTTTGTTAAGAAAAAGACCAGAATTTTGTTATCTTTGTGTATCTCATTCTGGGGAATCTCTGATCCTACGACACATACTTCCATAAATTTCTTCAACAGAAATGTTTACTGAAGCTACATATATGCTGTTGACACCACCACAAGATCCCAAGCCAAGAGGGGCTACACAGACTTGTGTCCACCCTGCTCATGGCTAGCCCCATCTATAGCAGACTGGCTGCATCAAGAGCTCATAGGTTTCAGCTTTGGACCTCCTGGCTTCATTCTGTGCTTTTGTTGCCATAAGACAAAACTGGGTGAGAAAGAGAGACTGGATGTTGCTTTCAGTTTGAATTGTTTGAAATAATTTGAGGGCTGTGCTGCAGCCCAGTAGAGCTGTTTTCTGAAAACACAAAGATGTCAACATGTTGTATAACCAACACATTACCTGTAGGGTATGTGATGGCATTTGAAGATGCTAAGCCTTCTGGGATAGTGCTGAAGGGCAAAGCATGCAAAATCTGAGGTGATCTTATCCGTACTGCTGATTTGAGATGGGTCACTTACAGTTCCTATATTATCCAGGAGAAATTAGTTTCTTCTAAACTGTCTTTTCCAGGAAATGGTCCTCACTGAATATATGGGTACAGTGACGCTAAATTTGCTGGTTAAATTCACCCTGATGAGGCACTAAAATGCTATTAAGCAACTTCCTTTAAGCACCAGAGTGTGATGATTTGGGACCTTCAGTGTTGCCCTTTACTTTCACTGTATGCACAAGTGTTCTCAAAACACATGAGATGTTTTGAAAAGCTAATAATTTATGTTAAGAACTTAATGGAAATAGGGCAATTTGAAAATCTGCCTTTAACTCACAAGAGGTCTGCCACAGTTTTATTAACTATAACATGCTGATAACATTACCCACTTACTCACTGCATCCAAATATTGCAAGGATTATCTAGACAGTGATTATAAAGCAGCTTGGACCCAACTAAGAAAAGCATCATTTTCAGGAAGCCCTTTAGGCAGTCTCTTAAAAACTTTCCTGACTGAAGGTCACAGAAGTTTAAGAGACTGTCATCAGGACATAGCTCAGGTGCTTCTGTGTATTTAAGATAAAGATAGCATCTAATGATTCTGTTGAACATACAACAGCATCTGTATTTCTTCTTTAAACTAAAGGAAATTATAAATACAAACTCAAATCTGTATATAATCTCTGTTGGTGAATTAAATACTGTTATGCTAAAAGTAAAAAACTCCTGTGCTTTCTTAATTCCTATCATCCAAATATGGGATTCAATTTTCATCAAAGATGTTAAATATGAAGATGTTTAGTTCTGAAAACATAAATGAGCATATTGTAAATTTCTTCTGACCTTTAGGAAAGGTTTCAATTTTATTTTTTCTCTCTTGGCACACTACGTGTGCTGTGTGAGTTGCTTATTGAAACAATAAAAGTTAGAACCTTTAATTTCTTTTCTTCTGGTCAAAACCAATTAATGTACTATACTTCCTGAAGAAAAGCAAATTGTAATTCGGTGTTTAATTTGTTGTCTCAAGAAACCTGACAGCAGGTCAAATATGTCACCTATCAGAATTTTGGAAAAAATTTTGGAAAAATAATTTTTCATGTGTTGTAGTGATTTTCAGAGAAAAAAAAAGCAACTGAACCAACTGTTCAAAAGGCAGGCTCATTCAATTTTTGCTTATGCACTCATTATTGCTAATATTGCAGACACAGTACAGTGCTTCATTGTTTTCTAGTACTTTAGTGTCAGTATATAAATCCCGCTATCATCATAGCATTACTTACATATAAACTGAATTTAACAATGCTGCAGATAGTGTTGGAAAACTTGAAAAAGGTAACACACACACTGCACTAAGATAAGACAATAATACATTTCATTAGACAGCAATTTTTATGTTTGAGAATGAAACTTATACCACTGTTTACAGCTATTACTGAATTTCTCATGTTAGAATCTTAAATGTTAATAACACACTCTCAAGATTCTGAAATTGCAGACTGAGATGTACTCAATATTTTTCAACTTCCTCTCATCCTTTTAAAACTTTTAATTACTTTTCTGTGAAGGCAGAAACTACCATAGAGACTCAAATACTTTATAATTATAGACTCACTCATGTCTTTTCCAGGCAATCTCAGGCCATTTGCAGTTTATTCCCATGACTCACACAGAAGTTTCCGCAGCAAGTCCATGTATAAAAACTGTAAAAGCTATTGATGAAGTAATAGTTTTTACCAGTATTATATTATATACTACAATTTTCCTGAATCATTGAGTGAAAGAAACCCTCATTACAGTTCTCAGCTACCCAATATTGATGTCCAAATACTCAGAGGGATCTCTTTTTTAAAAATTCATATAATCCCTTCAAATGCTTTTGAATTGTGTTGCCTGTTGGGACATAGATTTATTCACTTAAATTCTTTAACTATTACACACGAGGAAAAGAAAATAAATTGGTTTTGCACCACTGACTGAGAATCCAGCTGAAAAGTCTGAAGCTGCATTTCCTGCCATATTTGCTCTTTTAAAATGAAAAACTCAGGTTTCTCAGCCCTCATAACTAAATAGGCATCCATGTTAAGCAGCACACAGCATGAAGAAAGCCACAGATACATTTTTTTGTACGGGGTAAAAATATAGTTTCCAAATTCTTTTAGGTCCTTTGGCTTCCTTAGCAAGTGTGTATGTATTGTGACCCCTTCAACACAGAGAAACAATATGATCTCAGAAGAAAATGGGTTTTGGTCTCTGCTCTCATGGCTTGAATTCTAAGTGGTAGACTAAAAATACATCATTGATTCATTGAGACCTGTCTCCATTCTACAACTGCTAGCCGATATCAGCAAGATTATATTTTAGAAGTAATATTAGTCTCCACTAAGCTATAGGCAGCCATAAATTCAGGCTACTTGAGTCCTTTAAGTGCCATGGAATTACAGATTTCATTCCTCTGATACCATTAACCTTAAAATTACTTTGGTTATCATCAGAAGTATTTATCATTTATCAGTATATATCATCATTTCAGAAGTACTGATTTCAAGGAGATCATATAACAATAGTATATTGGTTATATTATTTTATATTCACTCATACTTTTGGTACTGGAATAGTTTGCAAACACAATAAAATTTATCCTGGCAGCACACACAACTTCCATCCCAACAAATACACAAATGCTATCTACAATACTTTTTTTTTTTAAGTATATAGACTGGACTTCAGGCAGGACATGAAATTGTCACGGCCTTGAGATCAGAAATTGAGGGTCTCCCTTGTATAGAAGACAGACGTATGTTTTTATTTTCCTAATCTTCCTTGCAACATGTACCACTAATCTTGTCTTGGCAGAAAGAAGCAACTTTTATCTAAAAGTGTCCTGAGACTCCCCTACTTCATACCAACAGATAATAATGAGAAACTGAACCTCAGTTCTGATTTGTTCATCCTTAAACATAGATGTTTTCCCACTCCTTTTTGGCCACCAGACACAGTTAACCATGGTTGCTTCTGCACTGTGGGATTATCCACAGTGCAAATTTACATCCTATAGAGCTATACAGAGGTAAGAGCTATATTTCTTACCATATTCTGGTTTCCATTGGAAGGAAACCCTGGCATGGGTAGACTGGAAATCTCAGTGGTTTCCAGCTGTTTTCCTGATCTGGGAGAACAAGTATACCATGGAACATAAATGCTGCAGTCTAACTTCAGCCGTTGGTACAAAGTGCCAATCATGTGCAGAAGACACACACTGCTACCTAAACTTCACTGCATCTGATTGCTATAATTGTAATATTAGAGTGCTGTGAGAGTGTTACTTCTTGAATGAAACTGTCGGATGAAGATTCAGCTGTGACCGAAATTGAATTCAATCAGCTCAGCAATATTTCTACCATCTATATTCAGGTCGGCAATATCTCTGCTATCTGTTACCTGCCAAAAGGCTCTAACCTGTCTCGATCGAAAGTGATCTGGGCTCATTTATATATCACTGCCCAGCCAGAGATTGCTAATGACATTTGGTAAACAGTGACACCTTCAGTGCTTCAGTGTTCTCAACTGAGATAGAGTGCTTCAGTCCATCAGACCTGCCCTGAAGTAACCAGCGCATTCTCATAGAATTAGTAATTAAGATCAGTTCCTCTAAATGCTTTGTGTACATAGGCTAGAAACTTCAGCATGGAAAAAATTGTGGGAAAAAAATGACGGAGGTACAATAGGAGCCAATAAAGTAATGAGTGGTGCAAAGAGGTAAGTAGGGATAGATTTTTCATTCTTTCTTTGAATGAAAGTACCACAGGCTATCAAAGCTAGGCGTGACATTCAAAAGAGGAAAAGGTGTATCTTCACACACTGTGTAAGTAAACTGTGGAACTTCCTGCCACAAGACATTGCAAATGCTAAATGGGTTTGTAAATTCAAGGAGACTATACAAGTTCATGAAATAAATTTTCATCAACAGTTAACTACAAACACATCAGCAATTCTTGTTCAGAAATTCACTGAGCTGCAAGTTTCTAAAGACTGCAAGGGTATGCTGTGAAAGTTTAACCACATTTGTTCCATTTCTTTGCACTTTCCTAGGTATCCACTTGGAAAGATGATGTTGATGAAGGATCTTTTGGTGTGATTTCCTACAGTAATTCTATCTTCATCATTTCTTCTTTATTATGAAAGCACTCCATAACCATGACCACAAATATTTGAGTTCTGTGTTAATGAAAGAAGGCTAGTGAATGAATTTGAGCAGTAGATAGTCCCTTTATCTGTCCTTTTCTAATTTCACTCCCTGGCTTTGGACTAATTTCCTATGTAACAAGCTTCTGTGCAAGGTCAATCTGAAGGAGTCAAGACTTAGAGAATGAAATCTGCTACCTGCAAGGTATATATGAAGGTTTATACGCTGTAGCCCTGGGCAGTGTAGACACAGCCCAGCAAGTGCTCCTTGGCCCCTGATCCTTACTATTTATCAACATAGTTAGAACCTGCTCTAAATAATGCCATCAAGACCAGATTTACATATCTTTTCTGTTGTAAACCTATAGAAGCACCATCAAAGTTTGTCATCTCTAGCATGTATGATTCTACATGTCAAAGCATGCTTATAATGTCTGTACTTCCCATGCAAACTTCCATTGCTATGTTTGCTCCAGAAACTGTTCCTTCCTAGTGTTATCTGAAAAATAATAACAGATAACTTCAATGTTGTGGCAGATTTGATCTCTCCTAAAAGAAAAAGGTTTCTATATGGCTCAGCACAAGAATGGGAAATTATTCAATAAGAATTGATGGTTATGAATGTTGGCATCATCATTTTTTGAAGTAAAAGTTACCTTTTTCTACCTTTCATACCCTCTCTTCTATTCCACACATCTCTCTGGTTGAAATACTATACTACACACATTTCCTCCTTGCAGGTATGGGCAAGAACAAAGGACTAACATTAGTCACACTGCTTAACCCAGCCCCAAGAGGTACTTAGATATGAGTGCAGTATAAGAATCTATACCTTATGGAGCAGAATTTCAAAAAAAAAGCAAGTGAAGCACAGAGTAAGTGGCCTCCAAAGGTCATAATGGAAGTTTCTGTAAGAACAAGAAATAA
The DNA here is from genome assembly GCF_000695765.1 of Mesitornis unicolor. Classification (NCBI taxonomy): domain Eukaryota; kingdom Metazoa; phylum Chordata; class Aves; order Mesitornithiformes; family Mesitornithidae; genus Mesitornis; species Mesitornis unicolor. The sequence continues at coordinate 28,729 of NW_010171504.1, forward strand.
AACTTAGACCTTCCAGTCCAATGCTTTTATCATAAGATCATTACAAAAGAAAAGTCATGTCCAGTTAATACTGCATGCTTTATTCCCAGCTGTACCATATTCTTGGGACAGACCTATCAACTTTTACAGAGCAACTTAGACCCTTTTATTACAGCAATAAACCAACCTTTCATAGACATAACGCTGAATCAAGATCTTGATTGCCAGTCCACCTCTGTTTAATAGCTCCTCAGAGCAAATTTGCAGATGTTACTATCTTGAGAACCCTTTTGTTTGTATCATTTTATTATAGCCCTGTCCCTAAGATTTAAAGCATGCTGTACTGCTGAGAAAAACTGATGCTACATGTTTAGTGCACATGAATAAATTTAACCTCGTAGTTTAAGATTTTTCCAGTGTAATTTTCCAAATATCAGAAGTACAAGTGCAATCTAGCCATTAAAGCCAAAATTGAAAAAGGGAGTCCTGTGTTCTAGCTCTGTCCTTAATCTCCAGTTTTTCAAGTAGGAATAACTCTTCTCCACCTCATGAGAGTGTCACAAGAACACATACTATTAATAAAGTAAATGGAGATCTGTGCAAGAAAGTCACTATATGGGTTGAAAATGTTATTAGGGCATCTCCTTTTTATTCAAGCTAGGGCTTGTTCAAACAAGGAGACTATTCTGTGATGAGCTGTGTACTCTAATCAGAACGGAACAAATGTTCCACAGTCATTTCTACGGCTGGATTGCTCAATGCAAATTCAGTCCTGCACAGGGCTACTCTCTCCACAATATTCTGTACAGGTATTCTGGGGGCCTCAGACTGATGTTCAGATATCAGTAATCCAGATGCCTACATCTAAAGCTAGGCACCCTACGTCTTCCTTCCTGATCAATGGAAAGGAATGAGGACTTTCAGGACACAATCTGTATGATCCTTTTAATCACATCTAAGTTAGACTGAGATGAATCAGTGAGCCTGAGCACTTTCCAGTAAAAGAAATATAGACAAACTATTCAGATACTGACATTGGCACTGGCAATGTTTATATTTCTCAGATTAATTCTGCCTTTCACTGTGTGCACTAATGGACCACAGTTTTCCAGTGGTAAGCTGAATGCTAAAGTTTTCAAGGCTTTTTTGTCCTGCTCCAGTGTACATAATTTTCTGTTCTTTCTGATATAGATTCTCATTTTTATCTTCCAGTAGGGAAATTGAGACTAGTGGTAAAATATTTCCCATCTTAAGGTGAGTTAGTCTATGTCATTTTGGACAAGGCGCTTTGGCAGTACTACCAATAGTTGCCTGATAGCAGCAAGAAAATGAGAAGTGATGTATAGATCAACAGCTTGTGAAGTCGTGTCCACGGATCAGACTGTGAGTCAACCACAGCAGTAAATGAAACTTTAGCATTCCTGGTGCTAGACAAAACATCCCACCCCAGCAAACATGGATTTGATATCAACTTTTTTTCTAACAGTTTGTACACAACTATGGCCTTAGTTCAAAACTTTTTATGGGCTTATATCTAGGAGGAGAAGATTGACAATGGATGTAGAATATCAAGAAAACAAATACCTTTTTTCTGGTGCTCTGTGTAGATCTCATTTCAGAACTGCAGGTCAGCATGAAATCTCCCCTATCTACTTATAGAACTGTAACTATCACTCACCATTATGAACATCACCGTAAACTTCAGATCTAAACTACCAAGTCTCTCCAGCAGTGACTAACACCTTATCCAGTTCTGATTGTCTGCATAGATTTTAAAGTCTGTCATTTCTCAGAGGCTGTGTACAAATTTACATGTATTTTTGTTTCCCACATTGCACAGGAAAACAGACAGAACTCACATGCTTATTTCTACTGCCTCTCTTAATTGAAAAGTTGGTTGACTGCATTTAATGGTTGGCCATTGGTTTCACCAGTGTTTTTCAAAGTTTATTACAAAAGGTTTCAGGATGACAATTGATACTTCTTTTTTTAACTTTAAAAGTATATTTGTTTCCAGACATCATGAATGTTAGTGGTGTCAAAATTCCCTTGTAATTTTGGACAATCCTGTTTTTTCTCTGCCACCTTGACCTATGAAGCCTTTAATTAGACACTTGTTAATCATTGGTTCTAACTAATTTACCCTGCCTTCAGCTCTGTAGATCACTAATTAGTGATTAGTAGATCACTAATCACCTAACCTCTTTCTATAACCAATAAGGAATAACATCCCAGACTAAAATAGATATCCCAGTGGGATGAATTGCCCTCTGCAGTACTGATTCTAGTTAAACTTTATGAATTTCCACTTGGATTACAGAAATAAACTATCTTTCTGCCTAAAGTGACATCTAATAATTGTAAAGGGTGTGTTTGGGAGACTAAGGGGAAACTGCTACTGTCTTGTGCTGAATGTTACTTGCTTTGTTTGATGACTATACACCACATACTACAAAATACCAAAGGACAAAAGAGAAAGAGCTTCCCTGTAAACCCTGGGAGGTGCAGTAGGGGAGGTTCTTAAAATGCAGTGAGTCAAAAAGACTCCTCTTCCTCCAAATGACAGATGCCAAAGGCACTGACTCAGAGATGCCCAGGGTTCCTATTCTGAGGACTAGTTATTTTAACAATTTTAAACTTACACTTTATTCAACTGGCTATGAGGATTCCTCACATTATATTTTATTATACATTTCATATAAATTCCATCTGATAGCTCACGAACAATTTCATAGATATTTGTAAGAAATGTCGCAAATAGTTTTATGTCAACAAACTACCTTCATGTTTAAGAACTGGAATGGCTTCCATGATTTGAGTACTGCAGTGGAAGGAAACAAGACCTTTAGGAAGAACAGGCTGGGAAAATTAAGAGGTAACCTGGGTTACTTACTGGTAGACAGTAATTTGAACATGAGTCAGTAATGTGTCCTTGGGCTATCCTGAGCTGCTTTAGGCAGAAAATTGCAGGCAGGTGAAGAGAGGTGGTTCTTCTCCTTTATTCATCACTTGTGAGACCACAATTGGAATTCTGTTATGGGCTCCCTAGTACAAGACAGACATGGACATACTGGAGACAGTCCAGTGAAGGGCAGAAAATATGATTAAGGGGAGGGAGCATTTCTCCTATGAGGAAAGGCTGAGAGAGCTGGGACTGTTTAGCCTAGAGGAGAGAAAGCTCAGGGAAGATCATTTCAATGTATATAAACACTGCAGGGAGAATGTGAAATAGACAGAGCCAGGCTCTTTTCAGTAGTGGCTAGTGACAGGACCAAAGGCACAGGTTCCCCAGGGAGGCTGTAGAATCTCCATCCTTGGAGAAATTAAAAAATCATCTGAACTTGTTTCTGGCCAACCTTTTCTAGGTGATCCAGCTTGAGCAGAAGTCTTGGGCCAGATGATTTCCAGAGATCCCTTCCAACCTCAACTATTCTGTGAGACTGTGAACCGTTCTTCTGGAACATTCCATGAATGGAGGTTTTGTTTCATGTGGTATCTCACTGTAGTTATTGTTCAGTGTGCTTTTTTCTTTATACAGTGCTTAATATTTCATGAAAATATAACAAATGTTACATGACAATTTCAGAGAAATTTCTCATGAGAGTTTCATGAAATATTACGTGAGCTATGCTATGACATTTCATGAACTTTCTTATGCTTGCAGGCAAAATATATCATTAAACATTTCATGAATGTTTCCAGAGTACTATTCAAGTTTTTATAGAAATTATGAAATTTCAGTGATAGTTATGTTAAATACTTATTGACTACATTCCAAACAAGCTTTTTTATTTTTAATATGCAATATCTAAAACCAAATAAAGCACCAAAACACAAGCATTGGAATCTCCTCAAGTACTTTTAGATGGCAGTTTGATGCAAAAGGGATGACAGTGTAAATGCATCCTAGAACCTTCAAAGCCACACATTGTCAGAAGGCGAAATTACATGTCTGTTTGGAAACTTGTATTCAACTTGTATCCAGGCACGGAGTTACCTAGGGAGGGTGCTTAGAAGAATGTCTCCTTTGCTTATTTTTCTTTCCATCCCCATTACTGTTGCTTTTAAGCTATATGCCACCAAAATCACTGCTATCTGTATTTCAAGCTTTATATATGATCCCTTTTATAGTAAGTTGTGAAATGATGTACCTTAGAAAAATGCATCTCTTGGTTAAGAAGTCATTTTCATGCTGTCTGATGTGAGGTGATTGTGAGATTCAATATGTAACTTTTATCAAGAGTGATACGCTGGCTGAGTTGCTCTTCAATGGTAGACAGGAAGGAGACAGCTACAATTGTTTTCAGGTGAAGCAGTTTCCAACAGATGCCTTCATTTCTCCTTGGCACATTTATGATGTATCAAGCCCTATTGAATCAGCTCTTTATTCTTCCTCTTCTGGGCCCGCAGGAGCTCCATTCCAGAGCTATCTTACCCATGTCCTTTGACACTTTTAGAAAAATCACCACACATTCATTTTTGCTTCCTGTAGATACCTAATCATAAAGATTGGAAAATTGGTAACACACTGATCTTTGACTACCAAATCAGTTAAGATTTTGGGCCTGTAGGAGATAAGAAAAGTGACAAGAAGCTATTGTTCTTCATTCTTTTTATTTGGCATCAAAGATAGAACATAACAACCTAAGTTTTGGTGTAACATTTTCAGCAAATCTTCCTTCCCAGAATTAGAATACTATGGAAAGAGTAAGATATTTTCTACCTTACTTATGTCACATTCTGGAACCATACTGCAATGAGCTCTTTTTTTTTTTTTTTTCAATTTGATTATATTTGAAAAATGAATTCAAGTTCTGTGCACTGCTGTTTGGGAGCACCTGGAAGTGTACAATTGATTGGTTCATGAAACATGGTTGGTTGACCGGCAGGAGTTACTCCCTGCCAGTCAACCCAACCTCCTGAAGGAAGTCCTGAGATACTTAGGGAGCACAGCTGACATGACAGCTTTTGAAACAGCTGTGGGGTTGTAGAGATTGGGTTAGAAGTCACATGTACCTCTCTGCAGAAACTGCTCGCGTTAGAAGAGATCACTGATACAAATTCCCACACAGAAAAAAAAGAATGAGCCTACTCAGACCATAAAGTTATTCAGTGGTGTTATTTACTCACAAAATACCTCAGGAGGGATCCAGTACAGTCCAGGGAACCTCCTGCCCCAGGCAGGGTCAGCTGTACAATCAAACCATGTTGCTCAAGGTTTTAACGAGTAAGACCAGGAAAAAAACTTAGGGATGAAGAGTGAACAACCTGTCCATTATTTTCTGTCCCCATGGACAAACTGGAAAAGTTTCTCCTTATATTCTGCTTGAACCTTCTTTGTTTCAGTTTATATCCACCATCTCTCATCCTCCCAACATTCAGCACTGTGAAGAGCCTGCATCCATCCTCTTGGTACCTTTCATAGGTACTAGGAGGAAAGCTATTAGGTAACCCCACCAAAACCTTTCTGTTTTCCAGACTGAACAAGGACAGTTTCTACAGTCTCTCCTCACAGGGAACATGCCCCAGAATATTCAAAAGTATAACTGCATATTCAGTTTCAGGGAAAAAGTTCTAGAAAAAATTAAAACCAAATCAGAGCACTAGCTCTGCCTAAAGTAAATTTTGAAACCTGTGCAATGTTCAAAGTAAAATTAATAGGTTTTTGCAATCTGTGCTCAGAACCTCAAGAGTTAAAAATATTCTTCACCATTTGGTCCCCTAGTGCTTTAGTATCTGTGTAAATCTTCATCTACATGCAAGTTTAAGCTGTGAAATCTTTCCCCAAAAGAGTTTACCTACTGCTGAAATTATAGTCTTTGTACTAGATAAAAATTCAAGATTAAATGCTGTGCTACAAATGCTATGCTAAAAGATTGTATCCAGAGCTATGAAATGTGACTCAGAAACTCTATTAAGTCTATAATTTCAGCCACAGCACTAGCAAAACACTGAAGAAAATTAATTTGGATGGTGTTTTGCTTTTACAACAACAAATTCAATTACGTTAATAGTACTTTGAAACTTGGACATATGGTAAGAGAGGTGTTACAAAGATAGCAAGAAGAGAATGGTATAAGAAACTGTAATGAGAAATAAATGTTTTGGAAGGAGTTAAAGCTAGCTCCAGGCAGAGAATGTAAAAATTCCCAAAGCAAACGTGTTTTAGAAACAATCCCTTTGCTCTCATCCATGTTTCATGCATACAGTTTGAGGGAAAAAACTTTAACCTGCTCCTACTTCAGCACAAAATGACGACACCCAACCACCATTTCTCAAACTATGACTGTGCCTTATAATATTTCAAACATTTTCTGTGTTATATTTCTGAAAAATCACTTCAGTTCACCATAATATGTCACAAAAAGATTCATACTTGATGATCACATCACTATCTTCTGAATTGCTTCAGGCTCTTGTCAGATAGTTCAGCTCGTTAGTAAGATTTCTTTCTCATCAAAACTTGTATTGGGGTAGGAGAATGGACTAAATTGCTGCACCTCTACAAGAAAATTAAACAAATCAGAAACTGCTCTTGATGACAGCTAGCCTGGCATGGCATGCATTCATGCAGCTAAACCCTTTTGCCTCACCAAACTACAAATCCACATCTCAAACTGACAAGTTGAGAATGTCCCTTGGCCACTGCTCTCCCCCAGGCCATTCCTGGTCATTGTCTGCTTTGCATGCATTGAAATTTCCCCTCAGAACATGTACAGTCTCTGTATAGACTGTTGTATGTCAGTACTAACATCTGTGCACTTCTTAAGATTACTTGCACAGAGAGAGAGAATGAATTCTTGAGGTCCCCTACAGCTCCGTTGCCTCTTATATTTAGAAGGGTCCTAGGTATGCCTAAGGCCTTTGTTCATTCTCATTGCTGTCCGCAAGAAAAGAGGATCTTTTTGCCCACAATACAAGACGTCTCCTAAGGAAAAAAACACAAAACCTCAAACAAAACTTATCAGTTCTATCCAAGATGGTCAGATAATACAAACAGGAGAGGTTTGAATATCATACTAGACTTTTTTGCCCATTGTTAGATTTTCCAGGTACATCTCCATTTTCTGAGGTGATGTCATCCTCACTCCACTGGTAATAAAGCTTCTTTCTTTGATGAGCAAAGCAAGCCGGTGGCCTAAAAAACCCTCCTCCAGAAGGCTACACAGGTGTACAAGAAACAGTAGCATATTTAAATATTTTAAGGGTGTGGATAAACGGCACTGATGCCAGAAACATGCAAACATGTGCTCCAAACCTGTCTGTCATACAGTATTAAGATAGGAAGGTGCTACACAGTCTATCCACAGTTTCCCAACATGAAAAATAAAGAAATCACATGAAAACCTACCACTGACTGTTGCAAGATGTAAATGAGCAAGTGATAGCTGGAGGGCAGCCAAGCCTGGGCATGGTAGCATAGCATCTGCACAAGCATTAGTCAATTCTAACACTGCAAAGTAAATTAGATATTGAAGAGTTCAGACTATGGATTATCTTGCTCTAACAATTGCATGATATGTAAACAGTTTCTTTCAAATGGAATTATGCTTCTGTGGCTCCAGAACTCAGTCACCTGCACCTGCAATTATCAACTCCTATCTGAATAAACTACTAAACAACAGGTAAGAGAATGAATTACAGCTTGGAGTCACTTCCATTGAAATCATCAAATGTTTTCTGGAGAAAAAGGATGATAATATGAAATTATTATAGCTGTGAACCGACTGAAAAAAAAAGAAAAGAAAAAAACACTACAAGTAATACTGGACCAACTTTGGTTAGCTCTTGTTCCTAGTCATTGCAGCTGGCACTAACTCTACTACTCTTGCAGCTCTTCACAGCTGCTAGCTACTAGTTCTTTAAAGGCTGTTTACAATATCACAATGCTGAAGACTCCAGCTCTGTGGGCTCTTTAACCCTTTGCATTAAGTCGACAACAATAACTTTATGACCTTGAGATTTTTCAAGTGGATGAGTGCTGTCACATGTGAAGAATTTACATTTAAGAGTAATATCTTTTGCCTTTTTTCATCACAGAAATCCTTCATCTGTTTATTGATTTGTGTGACTAATAATAACACCATTCTGTTTATTTTTCCAATACATTATTTTTCACTCCCAACCCTTCTTCTAGTTATCATCTTCTTTACTTTTTTTCAAATCCTCATCCTCTCAAGTTCAGTTTTTCTTGTAGCTAGCCTCAATTTCTGACACACTCATAATAAAAAACGCTGATAAATACATTTTATAGAGTTAAACTTTTAACAAGGTGTGCATTTCAAGATTTATGCTTTAGTTGCATTTCATACAATAAGGCAACCATAGATCCTACATATCATGACTGTACAGTCTTGGCCAATGATATACTTTCCCAAAAACTGCCTTATATTAATTCTTCAAAGCATTGTGAGCGTTGAGGTTAATCCTGTAGAAGAAGAAAAATCCAAGACAGTATGCAGGGGTCAGAACAGAGGCAATAACCCAGCTTTTCCTGATGGAGAATATTATGCTGCCAGAATAATTCCAGCTTTCAAATATTACCAATGCTTGTGAAGGTGAGCACAGCATGAAATTCATTGATAGTATATGCTGCATGTTAATGGGGAGGAGGGTTTCATGGACAGAGACACTTCTGCTGAGATATGATAGATGACTGCTTAAATTTAGAAACTGGGAAGTCATGTAATTAAGATTTAAAAAGGACAGATACTGTAAGTTAAATATCAGATGGTCGTTAGAAGCACTGTAAAACATAGCTGTAACAATCCTAATTGCAGTATAGCTAAGCCTCGCCATCATTTAAAACACAGCAGCTTAGGTCATAGAAGATAAACCAGCAAACTTCTTGCTGCCCTCAACTAAGGATGTTTACAAATTTCAGAAGTGCTGGATTCAAAGGCCTGAAGGAGCCTTCACACTACTCCACATACGCTCTTGATTTAGGATATTAAGAGCTGAGTAATAGTGCACGACGATACAAATGACGGTGCACTGTGAGTTATGTGCCAAAAGGTCCTATATACCACTTGTTCACGAAAAACAGAAGCTATAATCTGAAGCAAGGCTCAGCAAAGCTCTTTGCATCAATTTCATGGTATTAACCTAAGAATGGAAAGTTTTGCATTTCAGTCACTAGCTTTTCACCTACTGTACTAAATCAAGATTAAAAAAATAACTTAGATTTTGCAAAATTTTAATGAAAATATATTTGGCTTTCAAAGGGTGTCTACATACATACTTATATAAGTAACTGAAGCAGAAGAAGAAATAGTCACTTCATCTCACATTTACAGCTGAACTGTGAACTGCAGTTTGATTTAATATTGTCAACTACAATGGCATGCATCTGTGTATCTGGGATACCTAGTCCATCCCTCTTTTTAGAAAATGTACTTTTGAAATAGAAGCAGGGAGTAGTTCTACGCCTTCTAACTCTCTGAAAGCTCAGCTCAAATGGCTAACATACATTCACGTGGATGAACAAGGCTGACTGTCTTTTCTTACCTCCTTTTACCTTGGTGAAAAATATGTGAGCTTATAAATAAGCTCATTTTCTTTGCAAGGCACAAAAAATGACACATAAAACCCAATATTAATTGTTGTACACATATTTTGTAAGATTTTTTTAAAGCCTACTTGTAGTAACTAGATGAATTTTAGAAGCATACCACTACACTAAATTTCTCTTTCTTACTTTTTTTCTTAATTGGACTGAGTTTGTGTCCACTATAGCCCAGTTTCTCCTACTTCACAATCATAAATAATTTCCAACATGTCAACATAAGATTGGGCTAGCCACATAGCTATATTTACATACCACAATTTTCCTGGGTGGAGGCAATTATGCTTGTCCAGACAGCACAAAATGCAGTAGATAAATTGGAGTAAGGCAGATAAGTTATGTGGTATCATATATTTCTACCCTGATACAATGCCATAAATTCACTCAAGAGATCTTGAGTATAATGCTTTCATACACACAGACACACAAAACAAATCACATTTCTAACCAGATTGTTTCTATTACTATAGTCATGAGTAAATAGGTCTGAGTTCCTCTAGCAAAGTATGTGTAGTGAAAACAGTTTCTAGCATTTTTCCCTATAGTTTAATACTTTTATTCCCTGAATCTCTAGTTCTGCTCTAGTTCTACGGCCATGAGGAGTCATTCCAACAACAAGCAGAGCTTGATCACCACCTGGTGCAGCACCAGAGCTCCCATCTAGAATTATATTTAATTTCTTGTCACCATATGTACTTTCTGACATATTAACCAGACATCATGTTGTTGATAAATTGGGGTTATCCCTTACTGACAAGTACACTGGACTAGTGCTAAGGCTGTGCAGTGACCTGTAACATATTCACTCCTCTGTATCTGAGTTTGCAGAAGTGAGAAGCTGAAGTGTCCTTGTTCTGCCGTTACTGACTTACATGTGACTGTCAAGACAGGAAAAGGCCTGCTAGTAAAATTTCCGTGTTGCATACATTTTGCCATAGAATTTTAACTTAACATAGTCATATATGTCAACCTAATTCTGGGTTGCCTAGTTTTCAACACTGACATATGCATTGAAAAGTAAGGGTTGGGTCTAATTTACTTATAATTACAGATAGTTTAAAAAAAATGAATATTACTACAATATCTTTTTCTTGGTGTTTTCCCTGATTTGTACCAAGAGTTTATACCATATGGTTATTTCTTTTTAATTTAAGAAAATCTTTTTGATAATGCCTCCTACAGTTTGTAAGTATTTCTGAAGTATTTCTCACCTCATGACTTTGTGACTTCCTGTAGTGAGCAAATTGGGCACAAAAAACAAGAGACCCTGAATCCAGATTATTGTTTTCTGTTGCTATTTAATTTTGATTGGCTTTTACAGAGTTTAGCAATTTTCAAGAAATAGTTTTATTGAAAATTTAGTAAGAATAACAAAAAAATCATGAACTGTGAAGCCAATGCCTTGAAATAAATCACATTATTTGACATTAGATTTGAAAATTGTCAAATAAATCCTCAGAAAATGATAATTAAAAAAGTAGAAACATGACAACTTACACTATGAATGAGCCTTTTAAACAGAAATAAGTGAGTCAATCAAAAATAGTCACAATTTTACAGATTATATGCTTTCTGAGCTGTCAGAAAATATTGATTTCCAACAGTTATTCTTTTGTTGTAGGAAAAAAAATGAGTTAATATCAGCTTGGTCCAACCAGCCACCAATTTAATGCAATTTATTTTAAGAGACAACTTAGTTAAGCCAGTCAGTACCATCTGTACAGTCAGAAACTAGGTTTTTACTGCTGAATAGAAGAGGTACAGGCTAATAGGCACTGACTTGCTTTATATCATTTAGGACTTAGACTTTTCTAAAGCAGTTCACTCTTGGAGAAGACTTTTTGGAGCAATCTAGGTACTTCAATAAGAATTAGGCAATGTGGATCACCCTTCTTTTTATTTAGTTTAGATTTAGTCTTAGCTGTATTATCAGTTCAAGAATATCCTCAAAATTCATGTAATTTGAAAATATGCTTCTACTAAAACCAGTATAGAAGCTAATTTCCTGGGTTTCAGAGCTGCAACTAATTTGTGAACATTTAGCAAATTATCCTGTCAGATGAGCATCACTGAATTACAGGCAATTTGTGTGCATGATTTAAACCTCCCTGAAACACAAGGTAATAACAGACATTTAAATTTAGCTAAATAGGCATGTACCCTAGATCAGTAAACAGCAGCTGATAACTGGCTATCAGTTGTACGCTTATACCCACAGGTTTATTTAAAGAAAACTAGGTATCACTAAAACTAAACTCATTTTAAGCTAACCCAATTTAATGAGTCTCCATTTTAAGATACTTTAGTTAAGCTTTGAAACTTTTCCAAGTCAGACAAAACCTACACCCTGACCTCGTATGCACCTGTCTTTGTTCCAGATGTTGAGATGTTTGGCCATGTGGTGTTTGGGCACTGAGTAAATTAATTCTTTCCATTTTGCCCAGCTGCTCTGTGAGGATGAAGAATGTCTAATCACATGCAACAAAAGTCATTCGGACACCATGACTCTAGTATTTACTTGCAAGTTTCTGCTTCCAGTTGTCTCTTATTACTATTTAAATGTCTTTCAGCACCTGGGCTGTTAATTTACATGTTCAATAACAAGATCCAAAAAGACACCTAGATAACAAAAGTGGAATGTATCCTATCTACAAAGTGAGCATCTCTGTCTAAATCTGTCAGTGAGGTTCCCTGCCTAGGCAATGAAGAAAAACAGTCACTTTTAGGGTATGGTTCATCTAACTCAAGGCATCGGTATTAAGATAAGATTCTGTATCACTTATGTTTTTGCCTGTATATTTACTTAGCTATTGAAAGTTTTATGCATGTACAAGGTGCTACCATCTAGAATAAGCTGGCCATCACAGTAACTATTTTAGCAATATGTAAAATTAAGGTTTAAACCTCTCCATATCAACATCTCCTGAAGAGGTTAAACTGTTGTCTGCACTCATAGTCACCAGTACACAAGAAGTCACTGAATTAAATACGAAGCATATCCACTTATGTCATTTTCATTCAAAAGTGTGGAAGTAATGTCAGTTCCCAAGTTTTATATGAGAGACTTGTGATTGCAGCATCTTCCTGAACATGTAAGAGAGCTAGGTTCTGTGTTAGCTTCAGCTAAAAAAAGGTACTGTATTACTCATCAAGGCCACCAAAGAGCTGAAACTAAAGATCAGTCATCCATTCTTTCCGTGCCTTCTGCTGAAATGCAGCCACTGAGCCCAACCAACTACAAAAAGTTTATAATTCCAGATGCAGACTCAAGAAAGGCCATGTTTACATACTTCAGTCACCCTACATGACAACAAACTATTGATCTCTGCTTCTAAGGGCCACCAGTCCATTTTAAACCAAGCCAAAGCATAAAACATGCAAAGAGAGAGACAGTGAAGGACATCTTCCAGTCTCTTACTTCCCAGGCAAATGTATTATTTCCTTGTCTACTGTTTTAATCATGAGTATTTTCAGACTAAAACTCCAAAGAAGTGGATTTAACCAATCTGTTATGGTAAAAAGAATGACAAATAATTAAAAAAATTAAACCTATGTGGTGAATCCTAATATCAGATGGGCATTTATATCAGCATTGCAGAAAAGGATGTAATTTCCAAGAAACACGAGGACTGAAGACGCATACCACTCTCCAACTTTTCAGGTTCTCCAGATAAAGCTATCTGATCCCTTCCCTTCAGTTCGGAGTTTGGCAAAAATTGCTCCTTTCCTATGTCAGATTTATGGAACTCAATTCCAGAGCACAATCGCTGACAGACCTGGGGAAGGAATCTGAATTTTCTTCCATAGATCTTAAACTGTCTTCAGCAATTGTCAGTTGATTGTCAAGCACTTTCTGTGTGGGTTGCCAAAAGGAAACAAATGGTTGCTACATGGTAGGACTTGAGCAAGGAAAGCAGCACATGAAGGAGTGCCTCTGTTGAGAAAAATGAGTAAGCTAAGTGGATAATAATAACTATTATTAATGCGTAATGACAGCTCCCCAAAAAACCTTGACAGGTCTAGTGGGCTATGCTGTGGGCTGCAGTCAGTGGACTCCTCCTCCAAGGAGAATGAGAACAATGATCCAAATAAAACTGTGCTGTTACGGTTTAAGAGTTAATAGGGTGAGGGGGAAGGACTGGTGATACCTGTAGGACCCTGAGAGGTCAGAGAGTGGCATTGTTCCCTTTCCTTTCCAGCCACAGTCTAAAATTGAAGGAGGATAGAAGTTCTGGGGGTCTCTAGCTTCCTTCCTGGGCTGCCTCAGGTCGCATCTCGGGGTGGCTGGGCCTACCTCCACATGTTGGGCAGCATCCACCACCGTCCACTACTGGGCATGACTGAAGTCCCTTGCCATGAGCCAAGGCGGCCACAAGGGACTTCTCAGACACTTTTATCTGGGACTCCCAGGATCGGGTTTTATATATAGTTGCATATCCTTTGTCCCTTATTACTTCCCTTTTCCTCTCTCCTATTTTTCATTAAATTTGTTAGTCTTAACTTCTAATCTTGTATGAAGTATCTCTTCTTTATTCCCTTTCTATCCTCCCCTAGGAGGATGGAGGGGAGCAACAGAGAGAAAATCCTTCTCCCTGTTCATTTGGGTTTCCCCTGAGCCCTAAAAGGAGACATGAGGTAACAAGTTCTACAGTACTGCTAAGAAAAGAGTGAAAAATATTTACTAACTATGGGATATATGGAACTTGTTATCTAATGAAATCTAATGAAAAATAACATTGACCATTAGAGCCTACAATAGCAGTCCACCCCTTCTGAGAGTTACCAGATCAGGTATCTCGAAGGCAGTTATTAATTCCATATCTTTACCTCTTACAGGGTGATTGCATAGGCTGGGGATTAATGCAATGATTGGATAAGGGCTGAATTTACTACTTAACCAATCCTCTTTTAACCCTTAGTTTGTTTGCGCTGCCAGACCAGGAATCGTTATCATAAAATTGACTGGGGAGTAAATAGAATGATATCTGTTAACAGCTCTTTCTGGTTGATGACTAAGTCAAAACAGAGAAGTAGTGAAATGGGAAGGACTGGAAAAAAATGTACAGCAGAATCCATCTTCCTTTGTAGTGCTCTACAGTCTCCTTATGTCTGTGTTCCTGAAACAGAGGCTCTTTAATTTCAGAAATATTAAAAATGAATGTTCCTGAATTATACTTTGCATGAAGCATGTAAAATGCAAGCCAAACAGTTTAAGTTTTGTTCATTGCTTTTGTTAACACAGACTCTCATAGGATTCCAGAGGTTAATAAATGCATTAACATGCAAGGATTAGAAACTAATGGTAAATAAAACCTTGCTAAAATGAGTTTAGGAAGTAATAGCATTAACAATCAATGGTTCCTTCAGAAGAGACTAATGGAACCACTTAAATTATTCTGCCATTACGAGGTTTCTTATCTTAACCAATTAAGGACAGAATAAGCAAATTAGGTTATTAACACAGAGGCCCACGGATCTCTGTATCTATAATCAGATTTTTTCCTACAGATATAGTGGGACAGAATAGAACCACTTAGATGTAGAGGAGTACAACTGTAGCAGTTCTTAAAACCTTCATACTGCATCCTAAAACTGTCACTTTGTATAAGGACAGAGGAAGCTAATTATTAGACCCTTTTGATGTGAAAATTGCGCAGATTCTGGGCCTTCTGAGCACCATAATTAGTTTTAAAAACATAAAATTATTCCATGCAGCAAAATTACAGAACTACTGGCTACTGGTATGATGGTTTATATCCTTGCCAGGAGAAATACCTAGCATGAGGGTAGTGAAACACTGGAACAGGTTGCCCAGTGAGATACTGGAGGCCCCATCCCTGGAGATATTCAAGGTCAGGCTTGATGGGGCTCTGAGCAACCTGATCTAGAAACATTGTCCCTGCTTACTACAGGGGGTTGGACTAAATGATCTTTAAAGGTCCTTTCCAACCCAATACATTCTATGATTCTGTGAACTTCACTTTTGTTCACCAAAATCAAAGATTTCCATCTTTAAGTCATATTTAATATAACAAAAGACTGGGATCTTACTGAGTAAGAAGAAATGAACAAACTCCATTAAACTAAACAATCTCTCAAGTCTTTACAGTGTTCCTAACTATGGAAATATAAAAATTTTTTCAAATGGCATTTATTTTCTTTATTCCCAGACACTCTAGTTCTCTTGCTGAAACAGTGACTACAAAAGCAAACTTGTCTTGTCCTGTATAGAGACTGCAGTTTCAAAGTTAGGAGCTCAGTTAGCTTGGCTCTTCTTGCAAATGGAAAACCAGATAATTATAGGACATTATTCAGCACTTTGAGACTATATTCCCAATTTTTAGATGCTTCTTTTTGAGACACAGGAAGACTACATGGTTAATTACATGTGACATTCTCTGTAAGTACCTCAGATAAGTGTCTAAAATTAGATGGAATAAACCTAGATGTGGGCAATTTTCAATAGGATATGAAAATAGAACACAGAAAATAAGTGTTTGGAAAAATTATAATTAAATCTGAAGGACATTTTTGTAGAGATACTGCACATGGATTACATAAACTGTTTTGAATAACTACAATGACTTTAAAATTCACTTATGTCTTGGGAGAAGTTATGACAAAAAAGAACATGTTCAAACTAAATATTGTAATATTTTTATATCAAATATCAACATAGGTAAATTCAACTGTATTAAGACAGAAAATATTTGAAAATTAATCATTTCAGATAATTCATTCTTTCAGGTAAACACAATGCTTTTGTATAATTTTCTGTTGTGATATTTTTCTGATTTTTTTCTGGATAGTTTACACACTTGGGCAGACTGACTGTGCAGTAAGGATGTTTGCAATATATTCTTTATTGTCTCTGTTGAACTTTTGTTTTGATTTTCCAGGATAAAATATTTTCCTGTACTGCAAAACAGAAGCAACATTATTAAAGTGAATGACTCACCTTAATCTATGCAATGTCTTTTGTTCTTTACATGCACATTTTTTACCACAAATGACACATTATTAAAGGATCAATTGTCTGAAAACTAGAAAAACCTTGGAGGCCTTGGAAAGAAAAAGCAGTGCAGTCCAAAAGTACATGCAATATTTCTTTTCTTTCTGTTTCTACACTATCTTTTGCTTCTTGGAAAAAATGTAATGGTTGCAGTAGTAGCAGCTGTGAAAGCCACAAGGCCATTGTTGTTTTAGCAAGAGACTGAAAAGCAAGAACTGACACACTGATAAATGTGGAGGTGGATGGGAGTCCCAGAACTACCATGCTGGTCAACAAATAAAGTAAAGAGCTTGTAATCAGCCAAGCAGTTAAGTACTATATGAAAGGGACTGATTGCTACCTATAAGAGGTCTTGGAGGAAAAGTGAGAGTACAAAATAGAAACAACATAAAGAGAATAGAAACAATCACAGAAATATCTGTGTTTGTTTCCAGTCTCTTGATATTGTTTCAGAGTTTGTTGCCACTGTGTCAAGTGGATCAAACCAAAGCCCTGAGGAGAACCCTTTCTAACGCTATTCTGTAATATTATGTAAGCTGCTTCTTGACTGAGATTACTAGAGTTTGTTCATCCTAACCTAGAGTGAACATAACACGAGAGTGAAAAAGCTCCACCACTGAATACCTTATAGCAATGCAAGTTCCTTATCTATGTTAGATTCAGAGTCTTGAGATGTAATATAAGACCTTGTCCTGACTGCAAGCAATCCTAACTTGGACATCTGTCTCTGCATTATGAAAAATGGAGAGTATATGTCTGGGTTTGAGGCATCTTCTGTAGCTCTGATGCGATATCAGTAAACTGTAAAAGCTAGAGAAGCTGGCTCTGCAGTCTTTTCTTTGTCGTCTAAGCATGATATATTTGGAATTGTGTACATGCAGTACCATCTTACTCAGGACAAACAAGAAGTGAAAAGGAAAGTATCTTGGCTCTTTAGCATTAAATTATTGATGCTTCATAATATAAAACAACAGACTGAAAAATAACCCATTTCAGCTTTCATTAAATGCAAAATATACAACACTAAACTATCAGTAAGGGCAAAACTTTTTGCTGTGCATGAATGAATTGTGATAGCCATGAATAACAAACACGCTGGCCTCTCCAAAGTATTATTATGCATAATTTTCAATTCATATTTCTGCATAACAAAGTGTATGCAAGAGGTCTACACTCAAAGGACAGCATTTTAAAATACCATTTTCAGTAAAACTGAAACATATTATAATCTCTGAGTCTGGCTTTGAAAATGTCTTTTAAGGAAACCAGTTTTCCTATTTAATGCTTAAATTTAGAATTCTGCATTTAGGCTTGATGATTTAGGCACTTAAACGTACACTTAGGCCCACTAATTTGATATCTCAGGGCTAGTTTATAGCAAGCAGAAGAAATCATGCTACTTGAATCAGAACCACCGAAGGGTGATTTCTAGTTTAAAAGTGACGACGACAGAGTACAGTGGAAGAATATCAGGGAATTTAATGCAGCTTTCTTTAAAAATACACACAATGTTATCATATTTCATAATATAACATACTGTCCAGCTATTCTTACTGAAGTGCAATTTTCCATTTGCCTTGTCTGTTTTGATTTGAGAGTGCTCTTACGCAATTTTGTAGGTTATCCTAGTGGGAAATTTATTTGAGAAGATAATTAAAATAGATTCAAGAGAATTCAGCTAAAACCTCAGCTATACTTGCAACATACATACTCTTTTTTTCTCATAGACCTCAGAAATGAATACATAGATTTGCAAAAAAAAAAAAAATTGTCCCAAAGGGAAAAAAAAAAGATGCACTATAGAAAAATATATTCCACTACAAAAGGATACAAGAATATCAGGTGTATAAGTAGTTACGGAGGAATGCAGTTTAAACACCCATATTGCATACTGAAAAATTCTTTAGGTTTCTTTTATCTTACTTAACTTTATCCATTTAAAAATAGGGGTTTTTTTCTATAAGCTATATGAAAGCATAGGATAGGATAGCACAGGACACGATAGCATACAACAGGAAATTTTCACCTGGAAGGGACCTACAATGATCATCTAGTCCAACTGCCTGATGAGTTCAGGGCTGACCAGAAGTTAAAGGATGTTACTAACGGCATTGTCCAAATGCCTCTTTGACACTGATAGGCTTGGGGCATTGAGCACTTTTCTAGGAAACCGGTAGCAGTGTTTGACCACCCTCTCAGTAAATAAATGTTTCCTGATGTCCAGTCTAAACCTCTCCTGCTACAGTTTTGAGCCATTCACACGTGTCCTGTCACTGGACACCAGGGAGAAGAGATCAGTCCCTCGCTCTCCTTTTCCCTTCCTCAGGAAGCTGTGAAGAACAATGAGGTCACTCCTCAGCCTCCTCTTTCTCAACTACACAAGCCCAAAGTCCTCAGCTGTTCCCCAGAGGACATTCCTTCTAGCCTTTTCACTAACTTGCTTGTCCTCCTCTACACATATACAAGGATCTTCACACCCTTCTTAAATTGTGGGACCCAGAACTGCATACAGTGCTCAAGATGAGGCTGTACCAACGCTGAATACAGTGAGATAATCACCTCTTCTGACCAACTGGTTACGCTGTGCTTGATGCTCGCCAGGATGTGGTTTGCCCTCTTGGCTGCCAGGGCACACTGCTGTCTCATATTGAGCCTGTTGTTCACCTGCACCCCCAGATCTCTTTCTGCAGGGCTTCTCTCCAGCTGCTCCTTTCCCAATTTATACTTGTGCCCAGAGTTACTCCACCCTAGGTGCAGAATCCAGCATTTGTACTTGTTAAATTTCTTCCCTAAATTACCATTTAGGCAATTCACAATTAGTGTAGTGAAAGGTTAACTCAAAGATCACTCAGCCCATCATAGCTCCAATGTCTAAACTGCATGGGATTAAACCATGTTTCAGATGTTTTTCCCTCTTCATTGACTCTAGAAGAGTGTTTAGAGGACTAATCTAGACTTTAATTTTCAGATCACTAAAGTTATACTAAATATATTTTGTATATAAATATTTTGTCTTATACTAAAATGAATCACTTGGAAAAAAAAAACAATCTTGAGAGAACACTAAATTAAAAGAAGGCTGCTACATGAAGTGGTTATAGATAGCTACCTAGATACTTATATTTATCTGTTGTGAGACAGCTGAAAATAGATGTTAAGGAGGGAAAAATAAGAAGCAAAAACAAGGAAAAAGACCCCAACCTTATGAAAGAGATAATTTTTGACTTTTAGATTAATTTTAATAAAATTAATAGCAGCACCCTTTGCCACAGTACAATACAGTTTTATTTCCCAAAGGAAACTACAGAACACCTGGTGTGAAATCTTATAAATGCAAATGTTAAGGTAGCTTTAGATTTCATTATCTGATATCCTAACAGATCAGATCTCATCTTTCTATCAGCAAATCTAGACCTTTAATTCACATGCATGTTTCAGTAATGGAAGTTGATCCCCGCATCCCTAACTGAGGATATAACTCTAGATATACATGCTGTCCTTGAAACAAGAACTCAAGATCTGTCCATATCAGTGTTAGAGCTCTGGTTCACAGCTTTAATCATCCCTTTCCTAGACTTCCCCAGAGCGTCTGCCACACTGTCTATGGCCCAGGACCCCATTTTGTCTCATCCCAGAGCTGTCATTTCCTGCTCCAGCAACCACATTGGAGCACCAGTCTTATACCCTGTCTCTGGCCATGCCTGCCGGCTGGGCCTCTGAGCTACATCATATCTTTGTCTCTTGCCCACTTTCCTTTTGCTTCAGACTGGAGCCCTTGGATGGATCCTGGACCTGGGGCACCACTCACCATCCCAGGGACTGTCAATGCACCCTTCTGTCACCACCTATGCTCTGCCCACTGTGGAGGCTTGTCCTGCATGAATGAATCAAACATTTAATGATCTTCCTCCACGTAAGAGAAATATTACAGAGAAGCTCAGTGCAAATCTCAGTTTTGCAAACAAAAACATTCAGAAGCAAGGAACAAAAGCTTTGTCATTAACTTTAATAGGATCCTTATGCTGACATACCCAAATCCAGGAAGAGTGCAAACACTGTGCTTTGTATCACAGAACTATGAGTCCATGCTGGAGGTAAAGACAAAAGAAAATAAGTTTTGCAGAAGTGCAAAAGTATTTCAGGAAAACACATTGAACCTCTAAACTTTTTGTCAAATTATTATCTGACTTTTATCAATTTCATGATGCTTTATCTTCTATTTACACTAAACTCTTATCTTAACAAAACAAAAGAGTACTGTCATAATACCATGACATAAACCTTGTTGTTGAATCCTTTATAGGAACAGAGTAATATAAAGATAAAAAGAAGCCAATATGTCTCTAATTTAACTCAAGACGAAATCAAGGTCTGCAGGTCATTGACTGCAAGGAACAAGCTATGAAAATCAACACACACACACACACACACAAGCATAATAATGACTGTCAGAAGGCTAGAGTAGTATGTATGCATACACATACATATATATTCAAGTAAGTTGCCTTTACTGCAAGAGTCTAGTAGGGAAAAAAAGACAATTACTCAGGTACACTGACCATGAAAACAAATGCAAAACAGGGAGCAAACAAGACAAGATTACCAAGTACAAATATTGTGCAAACATCTGTCTTCACTGAAATTATATACAGTCTGGTAGACATCAGGCTCAAGAACTCTGTGAACTGAGAATTTATTTAAATTATCAGGGGGTGAAAATTGTAATAGAGTAAAGAAGAAAAAAAGTCTTTTCAAATTGTAGTGGAATAAAAAAAAAGGTAGTCTATGAAAAAAGTTCCAGAAAACTCACTGGAAGTTTTCATTCTTAGCATCAAAATATGTATGACACAACATATATCATGTAATACACAAACCAAAACAAAATAAATGGAAAATACGGAATCTAAAATAAGCTACTCAGTGTTGGCAAAATAAGAAAAAAAAAGTTTAAATATTTTGCTTGGCCTCTTCTCTTTTTGAAACAGACATGTTGTGATTGAAAGATTTAGTTACAACAAGATTCAGTTTCCAGTAAAACTAATGCTTCATCAAAATTTTTCAGTCACTTTTTGGTGATACAACTGAAAAACTCCCTGGCACCAACTCAGATATAGGGGAATTGCTTTTGTCTGGTGCAATACCATACGGTCATCCAATCTGTCCTGCGACTCCTCTTTTGTCCTTCATCTTTTCTCTGAGTTCTGACCAAAATAAACACCCTAGTCACGTAAGGAAATGCTCCTTTTCCTTGTTTAGCTGTTTAGATATTAATGTTTCAAAAAAGAAAATTAGAGTTTATTCCTTTTCTCTGCATAATATGTCAGGTGGCCTGTATGAGACTCCTGGTATCCATTTTTGAAAGGCATCATCATGTTATTTCAGAATTCTATGTATTTTCTGTAGAACAAGAGAGGAAATAACAAGTTACTTGCACTGATTAAACATATCTGATAGTAGATTAAGGTGAAAGCATAATTAAATAGTTACAGAGAAGTAGGCTTATAAGAAGAATAGTATGTTCTACACAGTTAGTGCATGGTTAGGCATAAAATTAGTATGAATAAGTCTGGATAAATCACAAGGACCTGTGTTTACATGATTTGTTTACCAATAGCAGTTAACAATTAAATGTACCCCCTTGACAAATAAGACAAGAGAACTAGTCACAACTGACATAGGGAAGACTGAGGTACTCAACCGCTGTTTTCTCCAGTTTTCAATAACAATCTCTTTTCCCACAAAGAGTCTAAAGAGTTACAGTCAGTGACTCAATGTCCAAATGGAAACCTGTAACAAATGCTGTTCTTCAAGGGTCCATAATGACACCAGTCCCATTTAATACTTTCATCAATGACATAGTGGGACTGGGTGCACACACTGAGCTGAGCTGTGATACAGTTGATTTGCTAGAGGGAATATCAATACAGGCTGAGGGATGAAGGGACTGAGAGCAGCCCTGTGGAAAAGGGCTTGGGGGTACTGGTGGATGAAAAGAACATGAACATGAAGAAAATAAACGTAAGTCAGGAATGTGCACTTGCAGTTCAGAATGCCAACCATATCCTGGACTGCATAAAAAGAAGCACGACCAAGAGATCAAGGGAGGTGATTCTCCCCCTCTACGCCCCTCTGGTGAGACCCCAACTGGACTACTACATCCAACTCTGGGGTTCCAGCACAAGAAAGGCATGGACCTGTCAGAGGGAGGAAATACCTCTCCTATGAAGAATGGCTGAGAGAGTTGGAATTGCTTAGCATGGAGAAGAGAAGTCTCCAGGGAGACCTTGTTGCAGTCATTCAATATATATAGGGGACTTATAAGAAAGATGAAGGACTTGTAGTGACATGCCAAGGGGCAACAGTTTTAAAATGAAAAGGAGTAGATTTTAGACTGGACAAAAGGAAGACAAAAGGAATAAATTCTTCACTATGAAGTTGGTGAGGCACTGTCATGCATTGCTCAGAGAAGTTGTAGCTGCACCATCCCTGAAGCGTTTGAGGTCAGGCTTGGATGGGGCTTTGAGCAACCTGATCAAGTGAAAGATGTCCCTGCCCACAGCAGAAGGGTAATCTTCAGTGGTCCCTTCCAACCCAAATCATTCCATGATTCTACAAAATAATTATAATATTAAGACACTAAATTTAAATTATTAAATTAAAATATTAAGTTTTGAAATAATTAAAGAGTCACTCTAATATTACTAGATTGAAAATACTTTCTCAGCCAAAATGGGTAAGACCTGACCTGTACATGTTAAGATAAAGAAATTCATGTGCCTATTATGACTTTGCAATAATTAAAACATTAAAGCTGCAGGAGAGTTCCTGTGTTATTAGCTGTATTGTGTTCTTGTTGATCTAGGTGTACAATAGAATACTGCTGACAATTACATCGTGATGGTCAAAAAGAGGTGCTGACAGTGGCTTAAATGTAGTCCCATCAGTTATCATCACAGAATTAGATGTGTCCTCTCTGATTAAAAACAAAAAGAATTCATTCATATTAATCCTACAAAAAATCTTTGTGCAACCAGCCTAAATGGCAGCATATTGTGTAGCTAGAAAAACTAAGTAAACCTCAGAGGACTCAGCCATACACACTACATCTATCTATAAATGAAAGTTTTTTGAGAACTTGCTTGCATTTACCTTATGACTCTCTATCCTTTTCCCTAGTGATTTGAATGCTTTCCAAACTCTGCCACTGAATTTCATTAAAATGAAGCCCACAGTGCAGAGCCTAGCCCTCATTTTAGCACAATAAAGATGTAAAACGTATTATGTATGCATAAGGCAATCTAAATAAATCATGACTTAAATGTCTGCAATCTCCAAGTTAAATTACCTAATTTACTTGGAAACAATGTGTACAACTGAAATATAAATTATATGAATCCAGATTCAAGGACATATATATAAAAAATAGTTTATTTGAGCAAATAGTCTTGCCCTTAAATCAAAATAAATTAGACTAAACTTTACCCTTCAGCCCTTTTCTATCTCAAATTACTTCATATTTCTCTAATTCCTTTTCTGTCTAACTAAAGCTTATTTCACCATTTATTTTGCTCAATTACTCATCACAAACCAAGTGCAAGGTTTTCCTGAAAATGTTGATATTTTCTTCTCATACTTCATGTCCTACCACTATTTGTATCATATTTTAGTATATATGGTTTCTTATTTACCAGCCATCTGAAACCAAGACTAAGGGCTCCAAGAAAAATGCTTACCTGTATTTTCTCATTAAAAACACAGTTAAATCACATTCATTTACTTCAAAATGTCTTGCAGCAGATCCTCAGTGATACATGAGGTATACAGAATTGGTTTCCCCTGTTCACATCTAATTTCTTTTTCTTAATCTGCTACTTCAGCTAGCTTTCAGTGTTACCTTCTCAAGTTTCCCAAACCATACACTTGATGTTTTTTCCCATTCACTGTCATCTATCCCCATCACTTTATTCACAGTACTTTTTTCTTGCATGTGTCTCAAACTGTTTTGACACACCATACCTTGCAGCTAGTCCTCCTGATGCTATCTATCACTGTCCTCAATTCCCCTCTGAAACCTGCTGTCCTTCCCGGAACACAACAAACAGCAGATACAGCATCCCAAAAGGGCTCCAGACACAGCAACCATGCAGAACGAATAGGAGCTGACAGCATTTTAGCATAGTCATAACCAAATTGTGGGGTGAGTTGCACCCATATTTGAAGATACGACCAAATTCCCACACAGGAATTCATTGTCTATGCTATGGTACTGTTCATGGACATCCAAGAATATGTTCACTACCACGTCAGGGGTGTTGGATCCGAAAGTCAAAACTGACAGTTCAGATTTGCTAGTAATATAAACTATGATAACACCAAATCTGAATACCAAAATATAATGCTAAGTTTTTTATAGTTCAAATAATAAATAAGAATATTGATACTCTTCCATAAATGTGAGACAGCTAGCATAAGTTATTGTTTTTAGTATGAAAACTAAGTGCTTAATACTAACACTACTAAATGTTTCCCATTTTCTTTCTCAGTAGAAAAATAAAACACTATGCATATTAAATTCAGCATATGCTTCAGTAAGATTTCACAGTAATTTCACACATTTCAATTATACACAAGGCATGAAATCCCCATTGTGAAAATAAAAAGTTAAAAACATTATGTAAGCACTGACACTGCATATTTAAGCAATAAAATAAAAGTGGAATCTTAGCAAAGTATTGTGTCTCTGGATACAGAAGAGAAAAGACAGGTTTATCACTGGACTGTGTCACTTTTCATTTGTGTCCTAAAAGCTTTCTCTCTTCTATTGGTTTCAGTTAGTGGCACTGATATATCTCAAGCCCACTAACAGGCGAAAAAATGATTAGGTGGCTTACAGCTAACCTATGCCACACTGACCCTATCATGAACTTGGTTCAGTACCACGAAATTAAAAAAAAAAAAAAACAAAAAAAAACCACCAAACATATGGCTGCTGTGGAAATGGTGAACACTGGACTGAATCAGGACTCTGGTTCTTTCTGGCAATGTCGCCTTTCCTTGCCAATGGACTCTGTCCACAGAAACTAACACAATTTGCTGTAGAGGGATCATCTCAGGGTAGAAACTTTCTTTGGTTGTATAGCACTGTGATTGCATGGCAGAAGAGGTATGGCTGGACCATGTCAAAGGCATTCAGCCTATCCACTGACGGTACAAACCTCTTTCACTGTTACTTTGGTTTTACCAAATGGATTTTTTTCCCTAAAAATACTAAGTATACACTGTACCCAGAGCCCAGGATAATAACAGAAGTACCAACTTCAAGCCTGGTCATGCCTTAATATAACTGGATATCTCTGCAGGGCACAGACAGGGCCACATCCAGCATATAAAGTCATGTAAAAAATTAGTTGTAACAGAGAGAAGAAAAAGAAAATAATGAAAATAATGTGTAGCAACTTAAGGATACCATAATTTCTGGGACACAGAGGATACATAGCTTGCTCTGGAGCTGCTGCTGCTTAGATTAGCAATCTAAGCTCCCTTTGTAGTTGATGGAGAGAGGCAACACTTGATTACATCTAAGGTGAAAGGAGAGTGCAGTTACTGGGACTTAACAGAGCTCACCAGGGCTCTTGCCTTATCTATGTGCCTGTTTTTTTCTATGAGTTGACTAAAAGAGAAGTCCACAAGGTCTTGTCCAGATACACAGTCAGAGTGTGACTTTGTTATACACCTTGACATAACTACCTAAAGGGAGGTTGTAGAGAGGTGGGTGCTGGTCTTTTCTCCCTGGTGATGGAGGATAGAACAAGGGGAAACGGCACCAAGCTGTGCCAAGGGAGATTCAGGTTAGAGATAAGGAGGAAGTTCTTTACTGAGAGGGTTGTCAGAGGCTGGAACAGGCTGCCCAGGGAGGTGGTGGAGTCACCATCCCTGGATGTATTTAAAGAGCGGGTAGACGAGGTACTTAGGGATATGGTTTAGGGGGTAGACAGGAGCGGTTGGATGTGATGATCTCGGAGGTCTTTTCCAACCGAGCGATTCTGTGATTCTGTGACATGATAGTTTGGAAGGGCTTCTTTGTCACATCATTTAGATACAGCCTCTGAAACCTAGAAAGGGCAACTCAGGGCACCTAAATTAGGTATTCTTATGCAGGAAGCTGAGGCCTTCCATAGGCAAGCCAGACTGCTCGAGGTGACTACCTTTTTTCTTCCATATGTGGTATGAATAGGCCTTTATAAGAAACAAAAAAGACATGCACATCTCTCTGTGCGATCATATGAATATGTTTCTCCCTTCTGAGCATAGATATTGTCTGAAAAGGCAGTAAAATCAACATTTTACATAATAGTTTAGATTACTGGCCCAAGAACTGCAAGATCTTTGTTTGTGCTGAAAAGAAGGGGTAATAACCACAGACTCCAGGGATTTCCAGGGAAGACACGGCACTGTTCCTTCAAAATTGGGCCACTGTGTTGCTAATGAAGCAAGAAAGCAGTCAAAAGGGAACCATAGGTGGCTTTGACCTTGACGGATTAGAGCTGATACCAACTTCTGGTTCTTAATATACGATATATACAAAAGGTGTTACTTGTCACAAGGTTCAAAACAGCAATTTGTTATATTCAATTCATTCCTGAGATAAGCCTTGGGTGGGTAGGTAGTTATACTTTAGTTTCACAGTTGCAAACATGCTTCTTTTTTACTGTTAAGCTGTTGAAAAGGTTCATTTTTAATATAAAAAACATAACATAACATAACATAACATAACAACATAACATAACATAATAATTCCTCATCTTAATTTTTGGAGGAGCATCTTTTTTCTTTTTTTAGCTAAACTATCTCACATAGCTGAATTATTAGTTATCCCAGAATTTATATAAACAGTCTCAATGGAGGTTTCTTATTTTAGAAACCAACGATACGACTTTATTTATAAATTAACCATCTAACTATTTATAGAAACTGTCTGTTAAACTATAAATATTGCAAATAGACATATCCTAGAAACTCTTCTATTTCTAAATATTTATGAAAAAAACCAAAAACATTTTTAAAAAAGTATTTTCCAGCATTATTTTCCTGATTTTTCCAAAAACACTATAAAGGATTTGTAAAAAATATCTGTTTCAATAAGAATGTTATTAAAATTTTCCGTATCAGGTCAAAACAAAAGTTTTCTTTGTGAACATAGAAGGGTACACAAAAAAGGAGAAGTGTCTTGTCTCAGTGCTCTGTAGTTTTGGAAAACTCTGTGATATATATTGCTTTTCTCTGAGATCTTGCTGAAATAATGTCATTATCTGGCCATTTAGTAATACATTGCTCACAGAAAATTACTTTCTAATTAAATAGTTTGAAAGACAGCAATTAACAGCTGCTTTAATGTAAATCACACTTAAAAGTTCTTATCAAATACTGCCTATGAAATAAGTATGCATTCAAATAGTCAATTCTACTACCCTGTAAAATAAAGGGTATACATGCAGCCTGTACATTAGTAGTTTTCTCACTTTTAATAAAGGTTGCAAGCAACTTAGATATAACAGTTGTAACAACCTAGCAAGATAATTAAAATAAGTTTTCTACTGTCCATGTCTGTTCATGCATGGGAGAATATGCCCCAGACTTCAATGATGTAAGCATTTAAATACATTTTCGGTGGCAAGTCTATATTTTAGGGCATGTAGTCTAGGCAGAGACAACACCTATCTGGTACCATCACTAAGGAGAAAATCTCTATATAAATATATCAAGAAATGGCCAGGGCACAGGCTGAGCACATACCTATAGACATCCATGCTGCTTAACTTCTTGCTCTTCCTCTCTCACAGGTGTGGGACAGGACCTTTCCTAGACAATGTCAGGCACAGTTCAAGGACAGCAGAAGACAAGGACTGCTCCATTAGGAGGTTTAGGTGTACCCACCTTACTTTGGTGTGATCTTTGGTGTGAAGTTACCAAGCTATGCCATGCCATTTGCATTTGGCATCAGAGCTAGACAAAGAGGCCCTGGACTCCTTTATTTGCTAGTACAGGCATAGAGGAGTCAGCATTTCTCTCTCCCCTCAGGCTCCTGAGCAAATTTAGGAATCAGAGTTTGTTCATCTGTTGCAGACTACTTTGCTTGTCAGAGAAGGTTTGCCTGGTCTGTTTCTCTACCACATCTTCCATGGGTGAGTGGTTTTCAATCACTGTTAGGCAGCAATCGTATCTCTGAACACAGCTGTGCTATGTGCAGCCACCTGACAACAAGTTTCAGCAACATTAAAGCATTACTAGCCTGGGATCTAGAGAAAATGTCTGTCTCCTGCTGCTGAGATAAAGTAATTGGCCCGTCAGGGGATGCCTGCCATCAGGGAGATTCAACTGATACAGCCTGATGGCTTCCATTCTCCCCTCTGCCTCCTTATTTACTCCTAGTTCTTTATGCCAATTCACACTCTTTTTCATCTGTTTCCTTTCCCAGCATCTCAGCCGGAAACTGTTTCAACTTCAGATGTGTTTCAAGCAAGTGCTCACCAGAAGTGGACTAGATTTCTCCCCTCTCTGCACCAGGAGGGAAAGACCGCATCTGGAGATCTTAAAAGTGCCAAATGTGTGGTTTGAACCTAGCAGAAGCATTCAAAGAAGAACAGAAAAGTTTTCTTTTGTCCAAAGCTCTTTGTTCATCCTCAAAGTGAAAAAAGACATCATTTTGTATTAATCATGAACTCCTATTTTTTTAAAAGAATAATACCTCAGCTGGTGCTAACACTTGGAAGCTCCCCAAAGCTTATTGGATTACTTATTTGCAAAACTTAAACTAATTTGTGTCTGCAAAGAGAAATGTGATTAAAGCAGAAAGCAGTATTAAGTCTTCTTAACAGCTGTCTGCAGAACAAATATATGAGGTCCAGGAGATGAGTTATTTAAAAAAGCCTACAAGCCATAAACATAATTCTTCATGAATCATGTTTAGAACTCTTCAGATTTCATTACTTGCAAGAAGTAATGTTAGGCACTTATCTTAGTTTTGTATCTAAGGCATTGTTGAAAAAATAACCACAACAGAACTCATATATACAAACATATAAATTTAACCATTAAGGCTTCTTTCCCTCTCTAAACTTGGTAACACATATAGTAACAATCTTACTGTGTTTTCACTTCTATAACACAAAAGTATTCCAGCCACTAATTTTATCCTCACATGGGTTGCATTTTCACTCTACTGTGACAACTCTGTACGCACATGCAGAGGCAAAGATCACTGGACATCTCTCAGAAATTCAGGACAAGATGCAGATCTTAAGAGAAATTCTGAGAGACAGCAGTGGGTGACCCAGTAGATGCATGTGCTGATGGCACATGGCTTTTCTTATCTTTGAGCTATAACCAGCCATACCTGTCATCACAGAGCTGGCAAGTGTAGCATATTTGCCCTGTAGCCAACCTCTAAACAGATTTAAAAAGTGCACATCATGTTAGTGACTTTCATGACTGTCTTTCTAGGGACTTGATCTCACAGGCAGCACTAGCACATCTTGAGTCACCAGAAGGTACCTTTAACAGCTTGCAAGAAAGAATGGTTGAACTCCACATGGAATAGTCTGGTTATCAAAGTGGGGACACAGACAACTTGCATAGCTAGCTGACGTGATGATACAGATATTGCTGCTCAGTGAATGTTAGCACTGTGTACTGGCAACATAGCATCAGCATTTTGCCCTGGAGACAAAGGCTGCAGTTCAAAACCATTTGGCCATCATATGAAAGACTCATGTTCACAGCATTTGCGTATAAATCAGCTGTAGTCATCATAGAGGTTTTGAAGTAAGATATAATAATCAGAATAAACCATGAACTCCTCTTAATGAGGATGGCTAAGAATATGTATACCGCAACAGATCTGATGAAAAGAGGTCCACTGGGACTGCTCCTAAAAGATCTTTGCTGCAGATTTCACAAGCTTCATGGGCCATGTTTTATGTCCAAGACGCTTCCATGTTCATAGGCAATACTGGGACAGTCAGTATTGGAGAGCAGGCATGAAAGAAATGGGATAGAGTACTCAGGCTCATTGGGCCAGCCTATAAGAGTGGCTAAACACAGCTGCGCAGCAATGAAAGGCTTTTTTTATTAGACTTATTGCCATCTCAATTTTAAATTTATAGCAGAGTTTTTATTGATTTCCATGGAACAGAGTCAATTTCTGACACATGAATGCAACTCAGAGAACTATATTGTCAGGAACATACAGAGAGAAATCAATAAGGCAACGGTGTGGAATGGGCGAAAACATAGGTTGAATTTTGACCAAATTAAAACTATGCAAGTGCATAGACAGTGAAAAGCATCTTAGTAGAATTCTGTTTTGCTGTCCCTCTGAGCACTTGAGAAAGAAAAATAGCGGTCCCAGTCCCCACCAATTCCCACTGAACTAGGCAAATCGTGCATTCAGCAGTATTATACTTAACAGAAGAAAAAACACAAGGGACATGGTGACTAAATCACAGTCTTCCTCGAGGGTGCATAAAAGAGTCTAGTCAGGGCACATTATTATCATATACCTTAGCTACAAAAAATAATCCCTCTTCTCTCTGCTCTTCAGTAGATTATTTCTCAAAAATTCAGCACAAATTTGAGTATTTAATTTCAAAAATCTTCAGAACAGGGTTCTACTTTCATTGTGATTATATGATGACACTAAGCTGAAAATAAAAGTAGTACTCCACTATTATCTTCAAGACAGTAAGGTTTATTATAACTGAAAAGGAGTCTAAGAAGTTCATCAGAAGTGATATGAAGTGAAATCAAAGATAAAATCATCAGTGCTTAACTAAATACAGACCAGGTTCCTTACAGCATACCATTGTCTCCTAAACCCATCCAGTAATGAGCTCTTTCCTGTGCTTGTCCATTATGATTTGATTTTGTTAACATTCCCTTACAATTTTTAAGATTATTTCATCAAAATCTACATTTCTCTGGCTACCTCCTGTTTGGATATGGCAAAATTCACAGAATATAATCTTGCTCACATGACATTGATATTCTGCTGATATATATACTATTTGAAAGCTTTAAGTATACTCAGATGAATTCTTCCTAGAGGACAGATGACACTTTAAAAAAAATCCTTTCCTCTGATAAAACTATGCTTATGTCACAGACTTTCTGCAATTTTATTTTTCAGAATGTTTGTGTTATTAGAGGTATTTGCATGAAAACAGGTTTGTTTCTGGAAGTTTATGAGTTCATTCCCCATTTTAAGCCATCGCCTTCTAGTTATAACAGCATAATCCTATCTGCTGAAACGAGGAGTGATATCACAAATGTTATATTTCTATTTTATGAAAGAATAAATTTCAAGCATAGACAAACTCTTAAAAGTGGCAAGGTGGCGTGGAAAGGGGGGCACTACAGTGGTGGCTTCTGTGAGAAGATGCCAGAATCTTGTCTGATACAATCAATGCCAGCCAGCTCCAAGACAGACCTGCTGCTAAAGCTGAGTCAGTCAGCGATAGTGGTAGGACTGTTGTGATAACATATTCAAGAAAAGGTAAAAAAAGTTGCACAGCACTTGTGAGGGAGAAGCGAGAAACTGTGAGAGAAACAACCTTGCAGACAACACAGACAGTGAAAAAGAAGGAGGAGGAGGTGCTTCAAGCACCATAAGCAGAGATTCCCCTGCAACCTGTGATGAAGACTATGGTGACACAGGTTGTACTCCCTACAGCCCATGGTAGAGCAGATATCCATACTGCAACCCACGAATGACACCACACCAGAGCAAGTGGGCATGCCCTAAAGGAAGCTGCAGCCTATGGAGACCACATGTCAGAGCAGACTTCTAGCAGGAGCTGTGTCCCATTGGAGAGATGCCCATGCAAGAGCAGGTTTTCAGGCAGGACCTGTGATCTATGGGGGATCCATGCTGGAGCAGTCCATTCCTGAAGTACTGCACCCCATGGAAAGGACCCATGCTGAAGCAGTTCATAAAGAACTGCAGCCTGTGGGAAGGACTCATATTGGAGAAGTTCATGAATGACTGTATCCCATGGGAGGGACTCCACACCGGAGCACGGAAACAGGATGAAGAGAAAGTAGAGGCAGAGACAGTGACTGCAGCCAACATTCCCCATTCTCTGTGCCACTTAAGGGGAGGAGGTAGAAGAGTCAGGAGTGAGGTTGAGCCTGAAAAGAACAGAGGGGTGGGGATGAGGTTTTTTCATTTTTGTTCTTATTTCTCACTGTCCTTATCTGTTACAAATAACTGGAAATAAACTAATTTCTCAAGTTGAAACTGTTTTGCCTGTGAGATTAATTGCTCCCTGTCCTTATTTCAATCCACAAGCTTTCTGTCATATTTTCTTCACTTGTCCTGTTGATGGAGGGGGGGGCTGGATAGACCAGCTTGGTGAGCAACTGGTGGCCAGCCAAGGCCAACTCACCACAGCCATTTTGATGTCAACAAAAACCATAAGCTTAAAAAATACAAACCTCACTATTTAAAATCCACTAAGAGTTTTCATTCTTTAAATTAAAAAAATAAATAAATAAACAATAAAGTGTTTATTGTGGGTACAGCCTTACAAGCTGTAGTTTCTACTTGTTCAGGATAAAAATGGTAACTCTGTTCATAGGCCTAATCTTTTTCTATCATTCATCATAATTTATTTGTGGATAATAGCTATTTCCTACAACAAAAAAATCTAGATAAACACATCTACATTTTGCCATCTTTTCAAATGTTAATTATAAGAAATACTTGAACCTAGTTATGAAATCTGTATCTCAGACTATTTTCTTGCTCGCTGTACTCACAGCATCACAACATACGTGTTATGCTTAGTTTGGTAGCTTGGGTTTCATAGAAGATTAGATTCACTCCACTTCAAAATGTTTCCAGAACAAAGCTGTGAAGGTTAGCATCATCCTTCTATACTCATAATAGTTTACTCATTCCACATTATGAATCAGTTTAAAATTTGCCCCAATTAAGGAAGGGTGGTTGGCAGCAGAGATACGTGGAGAAGAGACACTCAAGAAATTTCCTTTCATTCTCTGCAGGTAGTTTTGCAAAAGGAATTTTGACCACCGCAGTTTTACAGGCAGATGGTAAATGTTCAACGGATGCTTAAACAAATCACTGACATTAAATGCTTGATTGATCATCAGATACATTTAGAGAAATCAGGACCTTAGGATTTTGCTTAGGAAGTTAGTTGAAGCAGCTCATAAATATTCTTTACATGCTTGGAGAATGGGAGTCTGAAAAAGTCAATATTATTTTTGAGAAAATAAGTGTTTAGAGCTCATCGACTACCTAAACCCACACCTATGCTCAAAACAGGGTGTTTTTACTACTGACCACCTTGACTGCTTTGAAAGATGACCAGGTTTTTTTTTAAGTGATAGTCAGGTGTAAGAAGCTGCCACCAGTGTTACCCATGGTGATGTTTTATTAGAGAGAGGCTGTGGAAAATTAAATACATAGAACATTACCACACGCTCCACAGATTGTTTGATCCCATTTGTTTATCAAGTGTCTCTTTCTTCATTCCTTTCCTACATACAAATGTCACCCATTTAATAACCCCCACATTCTTTCCACTCTGCCTATTAATTCAGTAAATATTTTATGTAATGATACCTTGATTTTAGATTTCTGCTTGTATAATTGTGTAGAATTTGTCTAAACATTTCTTTGAGGTATTAAAATCTACAGGGTATGGTTATAGCTACTGGTCATCACCTCCTAGGACACTCATAGTACATCAGTAACTTAACTAAATTCTCGCAAAGTCCCTGAAGACTAATAAACATTTTCTCATTCTCAGGATTTATTTGTTTACACTATTTTAAATTGCTAGAAATCATAAAAGACATCCCTTCATCCTCCATACCATCATGACCTTTCTGAATGAGAACTGCCATAAAAGAAAACACTTCAGCATTTCAAATCTTTATGACAATGTCTGGCTGACTGTTCTTTCAACAGCTTGCTGGATTCCTAATGATCCTTCTTTCCATTTTATTTCTTCAAATCCATTTATTTTCAGGTTGGTATTATCTGCCAAGGACATACACTCTCTCTCAGTACAATATGACTCCTTTCAAAGACTGAATAAAATGAAATTGTAAGATTTATTAAAATTAATTCTTACAATAAATATATTTGTATGTATATATAAGCACTTCCCTTGGTAACAGGCAGGAAAACACCCAGTATTACTGCCAAATCTTATTGCCCAAGGAATTCATATGTTCAGCCACTTAAGAACAATGTATTTCCTTTACAGCAGAGGAATTCAAGATGGACTATGATCCATATTCTCATCTAATATTTGGTCGATGGTGGGACATGTTATCAAGCTCACAAAATTGAATCTAGAGTTTGCAAAAGGAATATATCTGCCACTTGAAAATTCAGTACATGTTGCAGAGGGGCTATTTCACATGGTTTTGATTTAGCAGCAGTTTGCAATTTATTGATGGTGTGAGGCAATTTTAGCAATACTTAATCAATAACCAGTTTGAAGATAAATAAAGTGATTCAGTAAAATATGTTATCATTAAAAGAGTGACGTAATTATAGTTTTGAGAATGACAAGATTCAAACTAACTTACTACAAGATATCATAAACACAGAACATACAAACACACACAGACAGAAATACTTGGATCCGGATCCAGTGATGCATACATAGACATCCCCACTTGTGAAGAAAAATATATTCAAACACATAGATAAGTAGAAAGGTGGATTGAAGATCCATTCCTTGAGGAGTTTATGCCTGAGAGGCATTCCAGCTCAGGGGAGATGCTGGTCATAGCCTCCTGCAATCCAGGAGAGCTCAAAGGGTCTCACTTAGGGTCTCTATTTGCAGGGTCTGAGACAATTGACTTTTATCAGGTACTTTTCCACTTTGGCCCGACTTGGGTGATTAAATATTCTAGTACTTTCCACCAGTTATGCAGGCCCAGAACTACTGGACTGTGAAGTTCTGGCATCACCACCTTTGGGCCATGACACAGGTACAGGTGTACCACGCTGTCAGGAGGTGATTGCTTGTTATTACCATTCCCAAGCAAGAGGGGAAGCACAGATCAGGTGTGCTAAGAGGGTGCCTTAAAGTCCCGGTCCCTTGCCTTTCACAATCCCAGATTGGTACGTGGCCCAGGGAGGGGGAAATTGCACCAAGCACTGAGTGGCCCAGGACCAGGGGGTGGGTTGCATGACCACACTACAATACTTAGCTAAATCTGGGATATTTGAAGGAAATTATTAGCATGCTACAAAACAGTCTAATCATGTTATCATAACTGTCTTTAAAGATATAAGTAAGGCCAGGTTTACGGGAAGAAATAACTGCTTTTATTAGACCAATTGACACCGTTAGAGAAAACAGACACACAAGGTCTTCTTCAAATCCTGAAAATGTGCATGCTTGAAAGCATCTCTGGTTTTTTTCCAGTTACATCAGCTGTTTTATGAAAGTTTATTACCTTTCCCTAAACAAAATGAAGCACAGGTCAAAGATTGATAACATCTCAGAAGACAGCATTACACAGTTATGCAAGTGTTGCCTGCATTTACTATTCTTCTCTATATATGCGTATTTTTCAACTAGCTTCCTGAACTATGCTCCAGCAATCACTTATGCTTCTGTTCATTCAACACAGAAGTAATGTCAACAATGGCAAAAGCAGGGCAAATAAATGTTTTCACATTGGACATTCTATGATTGCCTTAATCAAAGAACCTTTTTTCTAATTCTTTTCCTCTGACATCTATGAGAAAAGAAGGTTCCTCTCTATGAATACATTATTTTGTAATACATACCAAAATGAGGCCCTGATTTTCTTTGGAGTTTCTTACATTACTGTGAAGTAGACTCTAAAAATATTAATATACATAAGAAGAAAATATTTTCAAATTAAAAAAAAAACCAAACAGTTCCTCAACCAGAGAGGACATACAAACATACTGAGTAAAAGAAATAGGTATGCAAATTACACATACACACCTGGATGCCATTCATTTTGAATGTCTGACCTCTAATTTTCATAAACAGTCCATTTAATTAAGAGATGTTATTGCTGTACACCTTATTAGATCCACCCTCCTAAAATAATGACTGTTCAGAACCCCACCTGTTAGACCGAGATTCCTATTTGACTTCCTGCTTGTCAGAAGTTGTTCACAAAAATACCTGGTCTATTTTGGCACACTGTCCTAAGGAAAGGTGGGCCTCTATAGACATACAGGAAATTTCAGCAGCTAACTGCCATCTTATTTTTTAATTTTACCTAATGACACCTTCAATAAATAGCACTAGCAACAGTAACAATACGGTGTTTTAAAATATGAAAGGAAGTCTTCATTTTAAAATAATGTGACAGTTCCAAGTTTAACTCTAACATACTGCTAGTTACAAAAAACTGCATACAAGATTTAAGGCTGCACAAATCATTAAAACTTTGCCTTCATTATGCTTCAGTGTCCCATTCTTGCTATCTTAATTTTTTTATTCTACTCTTTCTTTTCTGAAAAAATTCAGAAATTGTATCTGAGAGAACTCTGACTTGGAGAATTTTGACTCTGAGTTTTATTCCAATGTGGGGAAAAACTGCAAAAAAAAATTTCTTACACATAAACTCAACAATTTTATTTGAAAACATGAGAATTTATTTTCTAACATTTCTAGTAATAATGAATTGCATCCCAACACATTTAAATATTTTGGTATATTTTCTCATTAGAACTATAGTACAGGAGCATAATCTTCCCATGTTCTTCTAAAAGTCAAGTTCAAAATGTACTAAGAGCTTCATGGATCTCATGACCTACC
The DNA here is from genome assembly GCF_000695765.1 of Mesitornis unicolor. Taxonomy (NCBI): domain Eukaryota; kingdom Metazoa; phylum Chordata; class Aves; order Mesitornithiformes; family Mesitornithidae; genus Mesitornis; species Mesitornis unicolor. The sequence continues at coordinate 66,131 of NW_010171504.1, forward strand.
CACCTGTGGGAGGGAAGTATGCACTCATGATGGGGAGATACTCTCTTTCAGGGGCTATAGTCTCTTGAAAATAACTCATGATCAAATGTCTCCGTTTAAGGCTCAGGGCAAGCCCAGGGACAGGATTTTCTCTCTATTGTCCCCTACCCTCCCAGGGGAGGATTAAAAAAAAAGGGGAATAGAGAAAAAGTTGCTTCGCACAAGGTTGGAAGTTAAGACTGCAGTAAGTTTAATGAAAAACAACAGGGGAAAGGAAAAATTAATTAATAAGGGACAAAGGACGTTTAACTATATACAAAACCCGATCCCAGTAGTCCTGAGTGGAAGTGTCCAAGCAGTGCCTCGTGGCCGCTGCGACTGCTGTGACTCGTCACCAGGGACTGCAGTGGTGCCGGGAGCGGGTGGTGGTGGATGCTGCCGAGCACGTGGAGTCAGGCCCAGCCATCCCGAGATGAGACAGGAAGCAGCCCCAAAAACCAGGAAAAACCCGCGAAAACCTCGGTCCTCCTCGGTATTTTATAGACTGTGGCCGGAAAGGGGAGGGAACAGTACTGATCTCGGACCCCCCAGGGTCCTACAGACACCACCTGTCTTTCCCTTTCAGGCTGGTAACCCTTAAACCATAACACCAAACTACAATCTGATTGTGATAAATACTGAGAAAGAAAAGAAGTTTAACATTTTGTTTAAGTGTTTTTGTATCAGCTCACAAGTCGTATTTTTCATACTGAAATCAAATAGACTGAAAAGAAGTATTTTCTAGCAACCCTTTCAATGGAAAGATGCATTTGCTTACCATTTGTGCATGTGTATATGAGGAAAATTCATTTTCCATCAAAATACATTCCTGATCACCTGAGATAATGAAACTATAAATTAGAATAACATTACAATGCTGGCAACAGCAACATGATTCTGCAAAAAACCACTTCTGTCACTGGTGCAGAATCCTCCGACGTGTAACATTTCCACTAGATTTTTCCACTACTGAATCATCACATAAGAAAGAAACTGAGTTACCAAGAGCCAAAGCTAGCAAAGAGAGCTCATATGTACAACAGCATATGCACATTGCATTTGTTTTGTCTCAGTGAGTCTTACATAAGATAACGAAACAAAGAGATCCAAGCACTGTAAAACATTAATAATGAAAGCATTTCATTTCAACCAAGTTACTCAATATGTGACAAGCAGTAGATGACCCAAATAGTACTTCAGAGGTGTCCTTTTTTTAATTCTATGTGATTAACAAGATAAAGCAAGTCATCATTTCCTATTTAGTGCATAAGAAAGCAAGAAAAGCCACCTGGAAATTTAATAGGCCAAGACATATATCATTGCAGGGCAGGTGGACCAACACTAAAACTATTAATTTTTTCATTAGTTCTCATATTAATTATTTTATTCATTTTCAATGCAGATTTAGCTGTACCACAAATTTATCTTTCCATCCTCGTAATCTCTAAATGTAATCAAACTTAAAATCTCTTAAAAAACATTTCTTTGTAGTCATTTCTGGCTGAGTTTCCAGGACTCAATTTTAAAAGTTGATCTCAAATCCCCACACTTAGACTAGCTCAGATATAAGTAAAATGATACCATGAAAATAAATAATCCACTTTATTTTAGAGGTTAGAGGAGTTTTTGCTAATATTATACTTTGTGCAGAACAGTTATTACTTTATTATCTAAACTACCAAGGCAAATCTCTACTCTTTCACATACCCATGTAACCCCAGTGGTGTCAGTGCCTGTAAACCCACAAAAGAAATCTGTTGTTCTTTAATTTATTAGAATACGTGTAGAGTGGTTAATCTGTAGGACTAAGACAGACCTTGAGTTCCTATTTCTAGGAAGAAATAGCTGACAGACTACACAGTGGAAATATTCTGAAGAAAACAAGAGCTAGTGTTAGAGTTTTCACTAAGCAAAGGAAGCATAGTGGGGGACACATATAGAGAATTCAACAGCCTAATGAGTAGTTGAAGAATTTTATCCAAGTCATCAAAAAACAATAGCAAATATCCAGCTATCAAAAGTGTGAAGTACAGTCTGAAGACTGCCTTCTCATTCCCTTGAAAATGTTATATTATCAGGAGTATCATCAAAATTTATAGTTCATATTAGATTACTCTAGGTTTTATATTTTTATTCTCTGAGTTTCAGTAGAGACTTACATTAGCAGAAATAACAATTCAACACTTACAGTGGAAAGGCGAGCTGTAGGACCACAGGGTTCTTCTATTATTCTGAATGCACCTACCTAAATATTTTGTAATTTCATTTAATGATGCACATAATTGCAAGTGTTGTACATCTTGACAGCCTCCTTAGTAACAATTCACCCTACTGTACTCACAATAATATCTCTTTAACATTTTTTCATGTTCATGTAAAATTTTCAGTTATGGATTATCACCAGAAAAATAACATTTTCCTTCTTCTGAATGGAGACATTTATAGCCTCAGTCCGATAACATCCACAATTTTATCTCAGTCTCAGTTCTAGTCACTAGTTTTGCAACTTTATCACATGAAAAAAGCAATTAAGATACATTCAAAGTTAAAATCATATACATTGAGATATTATAGACTCTCTCAGGAACAATTTCTGACATCCCTTTGGGAGCTGACTATGAACTGAATAGTGGTGTTTAGGAAAAATCCCAAAATCAAAGATGTATGCACACTATAGCTCAGTTTCATTCTGTCTGTTTTTCTCTGTGGTTCCAAAGGCCAGTGCAGGCATGGTCCTCATATCTCATTCTCACAGTGGTAGTGGATACCTGTATTTCTTTCTCCTTCCCTCAGAAGGAGAGAGCAAAGGCCTATTCCCCCATTTTCCAGCCAATTTTTGCATAACCCATCTCAGAATATCACTAAAATTAAACCTTTTTTCCTTTCAAAGGCAGAAGAAGAAAATTATATTCTTGCATGTTTTCTCCATATGAAGGAGAATTTGTGCTCTGCCTCCACCTCTAAGTGAATTCATGTGAATCGTTGGAAGTCCTTAAAAATAACCAGGTCTACATTTTTAAGAGTTCTGTAACACTACTACAAAGGTACCTTTCTTGAAGCACCTGCTGTGTTCATAGCATAAACAGTTGAAGAGAGACTGTGAGGTCTACAAAATATCCTATTCTAAAAGATGCAAGGGAAGGCAGAGGCAATCCATCATGCCCCATAGCTTTGAAGATCTGATAATATTTGCCACTGAGACTATGACACTGCAAGGGGATATTATCAAACATTTGGAAGAGTGTGATTTACCACAGTCCTAGCAGCATCCCCACCCAGCACTCATTTGCACTGCTTAACTGTGCCTCATGACATCTCTGATCATAAGTCCAGAGTGAGTCAAATATAAGCTCTGAAGGCATCAAACATGCTGAGATTAGAGAGACTAGAAGCAGCTGTGATGTACAAAATATTGAGTAATTCTGCATATTTGACTGATTGTGAAACTTTGTTCATTTGCAGCCAAGTTTCTGTTGCGTTTCCTACTCCTCAAGATTTATGTCCTTATTTGCATGTTGATGTGCTTTGAGTCAGAGCAGAGATTTACTAAGCAGATAGGGAATTATAGCCCCTTTAAAATGAGACTATGAAGTGCACTGTACATCTGCTTGTATAATCTGTAAAGATAATGCTGCAGACTATACTTAAAATAAGGTTGATTGTGTTTTCATATTAAATGTTCTTTGAACATGACAATGCGGTAGCATGAAGGGCAGTTTAAGCTCTTTCTAATCTAATTCTCCTCTTCTCAGTACGAATCATGAAACTCAGACTTGGTCCTGCAATGAGTTATCTGAATACTCAAAATACACTGCCAAAACCAAATTTAAGAGGCACTTCATGAAGAGAAATGACATAAAATGTAGCTGAAAAAAAAGATCTTGACAAGGATATGTCTCTTGTGGAAGAATGTTAGATACATGGCAAGACAAGAAAATGCGATGTTAGGAAAGGGGTTTTTTTTGTTTTCCTCTGCAGGATAAATTCTGAAGGCATATCAAGAGCATTTGATTTCTGCTTTTGAAAGGAAGAAGCATGGTGGGGGGGAAATGGTGGATTATCTCTTGGCTGACTGGAAAAATGGCTTCTAAAACAAATGTATTGCCTCAAATGCCAATCTGATAAATACACTGAAATTACTTTTTAGTTTAAACTTTTCAATGCTAATTTATTCCTCTTTCTCCTCTCACAGATCAATTGCATTTGTCGTTTTTCTCTGCTATTTAATTAGATTTGGGCTTCTCAGCCTGCACAGGAGAAAAAGCGAGATAGCTAAACTGGTCTGGCAGAACAGAAGAGGCATTCAGTACAGCTGTGTCAGAGCCTGGAGTTTCATTCCTTGTCAGATTTTCTTTCTGTGTACTTGCACAGACTGAGAGTTGCCCTCTAAATGCTAAATTAGCTCTAGCAGAAGACAGAGCTTCCTGTAGCCATAACAGAACAAGAGTTCCCAAGTTTTTTGAAATGGAAGTTTCTATTTGTAGAGGAGAGAACATTTTTATGGAACTCTCTTGAGCTTCTTACAATACTGGAATTAACAACAAAATGTAGTATAGCCTTTTGGAGGTAGGAAAATCTCTTTAAAACACTTCAAAACACCATAAAAATGTAGTGATGGACAAATTTTTCCAGGCAGTTAAAGATATTCTACACAAAGATAAATCTGCAGGAATACTTCATCTATAGTCACTTTTGACCAAAAAATATTTACAAGATAGTTTATTTAGCACTGTGGTGGAAAAGAAGCCTGATTTAGGAGATATAAATAGAATGAGAATTGCTGATGCGTCTATAAAGAAACTTGGGAATTTATTCCGAGAGAATAAACATTCCTGAGCCCCAGAAGCTAACAAATGTTAAAAAGTCACCCAGAAAGTGCAGACTTAGGAAACCTTTACTATTCACTCTAAAAGGGCCCACAATGCAGCCAATAGCAGCTCAGATAAATCAACAGATAAGCACTTCTTTCCTATGTCATCAGGAAAACAATTCTACCACTGGATATGAAGGTGTACAACAGTTCTCAGACACTGTTTTTGGTTTCTGTCAGTAAGATCTTAAACAAGATAAACTTGTTCCATATGCCTAGGAAATCACTGCCTTTAAGTTTTCTGATGAATGCTTTTATCAAGTTACATGTAAATGGAGATTCAGTTTCAGCCCCAGGAGAGAAAAGTTCTGCTCATTTAGGTGCTTGGAGCTGTCGAGAAGGTAGATTAGGTGCAGCACCAAAATTAATTTTTGAAGTCATCACCAGCTAAGGACAAATGTTAGTCATTAGAAAAGCCTACAGCCTGGTTCAAAGAATCACGTTAGACCTTCTCTGCTGACAGCCACATCAGCTGATGGGAAAGAAAAGCTGCTCACAAAAGAAGAAATCATAGCCTAAACATGAAGCAATACCAGTAAATCAAAAATTCTCTGATGGCTTTACATAAGGCCATGTCTTTTATCCGTCCTTAATACAAGTTTCCAAGTATGGTCTCTGTGGCAAGAATTTTGAGGAATGCATGAGAGTGAACCTAAGAGTAGTTAATTTAATTTTCTTTACCTCTGTTGCCAAGGTGCTCTTGTCTTGCCTTAGCATTGTTGTAGCAGATTGATAGAAATCAGTCTCTCTAGGGATATAAATCTTGGATTGCTTCTGGAGATGTTTCTAGTAAGTTTTCCACTGAGTGTGCTGGAAATGATGCACCAAGGACTACCCCTATAAACATGTTTACATACTTAGCCATGAAATTAATTCATGTAAAACACTATTATTTGACAAAAGCCCTGTTGGGATAGCTACTTCAGGCTGTATAACTTTCAAAACAATGGCTTTTGTGCATTTTCTGCAACCGTATGTACCTTTTGCTGCTCACGATTCATACATACATCAAATGCGATGCCTACAAGGCTTTTCTGTTGACATTGTCAACTTGATTAATCAAGCCTTGTTGATTTTTCAGTCCTTCAAGTTCTGCCTTAAAAAAAAAAAATCAAGTTTAATCTTTCAATTATGGATGCTTGTTCTCTAAATGTCACAGCAACAACTTCTTCACACTCTCAGCAAGCCAGCACTTTAGAACATACTGCAAACTTCGATTTGAAACCAGAGAAAAATAATGAACTTTATGTATGTTGTTTTTTTCCTCCACTTTTCAGATTTTTTAACCATTTAGATCTTTCTACAATGATCCAGAAATTCATGCCTGATCCTCTGAAGTAGCGTTCTTACAGTATTGCTACTGCTAGCAGCAGGCCACAGATTTTATACTGGGTTTGCTGCTCCTTAGGGCTGAGGTTTGTTAAGCTTGCTTTGTCTGAAATGATTTTGACCTCTCTGCCACTTTGTTCTAGTTTGTTTAGATGTAGCAGATTTTTTTTTCTAATGAACAGGTGGCTAAGCCTAATTTATTTTACTTTTGTTAATCTCTGTGTGGTATAACCATAATTTTATAAAGACAGCAATAACAAGTAGATATTCTGTGCAGAATGAAATATTTATCATACTGAGATGATGATGGAGTGTAGAGTAATATGGGATTGGTATGGCAGCAGAGGCCTTGAACTGGGGACACAAGATGCACTGTAGAGCCGTTATGGGCACAAGGTGACAAGAAAATGGGCACAGGCTGTCACTGGAAATCTAGATGTCTGAAAACAACTTGGCCATGGTCAGTTAATGATATACAGACATGAAGCTGGGTAAAAACAGTTTTTAAGGGTAAAAGAAGAGAAGAAAAAAACAGTTATCATCTAACACATATAAAAAACACCATGTAGAGAAAATTCAGACACAATGTGAACTTGCAAACCAGAGACAAAAGAGCAAGGTGCAGTACTTGTTAGCAAGTTAATAAACAAGATACCGAGTGGATCCTAGAGTAAGGAAGAATAAGCTATCATTATAAACATAAGAAAAAAACTTCTTCACAATGAAGGAGAGCAAACACTGGCATGGGTTGCTCAGAGGGAATATGGAGCCTCCATTCTTGGAAACATCCAAAACCCAACTGGACATGGCCTTGAGCAATCTGCTGCAGTTCAGCTTGCTTTGAGCAAGGGGGTTGGACTAGGTGATCTTCAAGGCTTTACTACCTCAGCCTTCCTGTGATTCTGTAATTCTGTGTGACTCTATGGTGCTATGAAAAGGCATGGTGTATGCAAAAATTGTAACTTTAGTCAATGTGTATTTTGTTGTAAACTAGCATGAGCCTCCAAGTGATCATCACATGTAATTCCTGTGCCATAATGACTGAGTCCCTTGGCAGAAAAAATAAGAGTCAAAGGTCAGTAAGGATGAAAGAAAGGCTGCAAATACTTACACATCTTTGAAAAAAAAATTGGAATTGTTCCACTACTAAGTTTGACTGAACTGATCATAATTGGTAATTTCTGATTCAGAGTAGTGTCATCATTTTGTCAGCCTTTGCTTATGTTGATGATTCCAAATTTAGATATGCCTGTAAACAAGAAGCATAAAAGTCAGGGAATTATTTATCAGTCTCATAGCTTTTTCTTTTTTAATGTTTCATGCATGTATTTTAGATTACAGTTCACATTTTCTATTTAGAAGAAAAATGGCTATGTTTTTCCCTATGTACCCATATAAATGTACAAATGATACAAAGGCTTATAGAAGAAATATGGTGCTGTGTAACTTAACACTGAATCTAAACCCTGGTGCTTCATTCAGCAACCAAATACCAAAAATTTGTTTGAAAAAGGAGGAATCCAAACATTTTCCTCATTTTAAGTGGGCCAAGACCCATATGGTTTTAAATACAGCAAGGCAATAAAATTTGCTGCTTATATTGTCATGTAAGTAAAAGCAGCTTCAGTGGGCAGTACAGGCAGAATATCTGAGACAGAGAGACTAATTTGGTTGTATAGTGTTGGAATGTTGCTGATGAGTCTTCTAAGAATAAAACCAACATTCATGCAGAAGCAATTTCTGACTCTGTCAGTTGGTTTCACCCTGGATAAAGTCAGGGAATGTTCAGAATACTTTCTGTTGCTTCTATCAAAAAAAACTCACTGAGACTCAGAACTAATTCTTGGTTTAGTGAAATATTACATGAGTACAGCTACTAGCAGCAGTAGGCAAAGATATCAGCTTTGGTTTCTGTCACTATTGGCATTTTTGTCACATCTCATCAAAGGGAGCACAATGTCTTTGCTCCCCTGTCCTTCTGTTATAGCTCTCATGCTGACTTTCCGTGATGAGGGTCATACTCTGATCAATCAGTATCTGTTACTGCTGCTCCTCACTACAGAAATTGTATATCACATCACCTGTCTTCCTGGTAATTAAAATGGTGCTGCTTGTGACATTTATACAACAGATTAAAAGATGATGTAAGAAGAAAAGACTTGTTAACCTGTGACTTCTTTTAGCTCTTCAGCATGGGAATTATCCCCGATTCAATTGTTTTATATACTATATAACAAGAGTAAGTAAGCTTTAAGGAAACTAATAGTTGACATGACAAATGGTGGACCACAGGGAGTCTCCCTAGAGCTGGCCAATTGGCAAGAGATGCAGCACGGTATCTCTTTTCCCATATTTCTTTGAGTTAACCACCTGAATTAAGCAACTTTGTCCACTGAGGCTATTAGCTACAAAAGTAAATGTCCAGGTCTGTTCTCTGGCATCTAAGTAACTAATACAGAACAACCCGTGTCATACTATTAAATGTCTAAACTCTTCCAAATAAGATGACCTCAGTAAAACAACTATTTCAAATGCCCCCTAGTCTTTTTGAATGCTGGAAACTGGTACAGTTAACAGTATATGCAGTAGAGATTTAAGTGTATAGGAAGGTTACCTGGCATTTCTTCACTGATATGGTCAATTACAATAAGAAATATTGATTACTTTCAGAAGATAGGTCCCTAACTGAGCTGACTGGATGTAACACAATACTCCAAGGCTTAGAGCAGGAAAGCAGTGTCCTAGATGGCTTTTTCTTTTTTTTCTTTTTGCTATTTCAGAGGGGATAGCCTTTCATCTTTCTATAGATAGTAGTCCATAAGACCAGAAAGAATATAAACTCTGAGGCTAGGAGAACTTAGCTTTAGCTTGCACTTTTCACACCAGTGATAAATGATGAACTCATATATGTCAAGCTGCCTATTTCATATAGATAGCAGAGCAATCCACCAGTTTCAAACCTTTTAAGGGATGTACAAGAAATAACATGAATTATAAGAAAGATTCACAGTTCTGCACCTTAATTTGGAGAAGCTCAGATTTGTTTAAAGCCAGTGAAAATCAGTAATAGAAACTGAAATGTTAATTTAAAATTTCTATTATGAAGTCATTTTGGGTACACTACAGCTTCTAGGTGTGTACATTATGAACCAGTCACTTTCAGACGTGTGGGGTGAGTAAATCTGAGCTGAATATTTTTATGAGGAGTTCTTGCATGTTTGGTCTCCAAGTGCTTTCTGAACATAAGGATCATTAGAAGATTATTGCATTTTTCTCCCTTCCTAATCCCTCCTGTAGACTTACTGAGCTCAACATACCAAAAAATAGATGGACTTACAGATAGCAACAACAAACAAACCAAAAACCCCACATATCCATGAACTGTCTACATTTTACAGCTATAGAAGTCCTTCCATGGCTAATGTGCCTGATACTTTTCATGTTCTGTCAGTGAAACATTAACCCTTTCTCATCTCACACAACAGGCTTTGGCATTCTCAAAAAATTGGTAGATCCTCAAGGTCCTGGATCAGTTGCCAGCCTATGCTGAAAACTTTTTGCTATTGCATTTCTTCAGGTGACAAAGGTTTGCATTTGGAGCTCTCAAGAACTACTTATATTGTGACAGGTATTAAATAAGATTCTTCCCCATGTCAAGTGAGCATTGTAACCACTGAACTTGTGAAAAAAAGGAGAGACACTCCTTCCAGGGGCATTTTATGAACATGTCTTGGTACAATCCTCAAGTCTCTAGGCTGCATTTAAAAGGGATTCAAAATGGTAAGTCCCAGTTGGAGATGGGCCCCTCTGGCAGTCTGAGAAAATGTGCTTAGTTCTCGGAAATGAAACAAATTATTTCAAACACTAGCATTTCCTCTGTACTTCTGCATGGCTAATTAGGGAGTGTCTCAGTGGGTGAAGTGAGGCTCCCACGCTTATGCATCTAATTTGAGAACTTCTCAGCCAGGGGTGGAATGTACCTAAAAGCAAGGTTTTGCTACAATAAATTCCTCTGGGGGTCTTTGCCTTAATGCCTGCAGCTGCCTGTTTCATGACACATCTTTGCAGAGACACTCTGTGTGCCAGCAGAACTTGCCCCCAGACAACCTGGCAAATCACAGCTTCAGAGAGAAGCTCCATCCTGTGCCTCTCTTCAGATCTGCGGTATCAAGCTCATAACACACGTTCCCAGAATAAAGAGTAATGATCCTTATTATATGATGCTTATTACAGATTGAAAACAAAAATGAAAATACCAAACAATTTTTAGTAGAGGGGAGTACAAGTCATGGCCTGCTTCAGTTTGGGAACACATTTGAACTATCCATTTGCAGTGGACAAATTGCAAATTGCTCATACAGTACTGACTGATAAAATTAAGCAGATTTTGTAATGCTTTCCAGTATTTTAGTCATAGCTGAGCATTACTGAGGTTTCTTAAGCAATTAAAAAAATTAGTGAAAGCCTGAATGAATGCAAAAAAGCACAAGCGTTCCCTAACAGATGGTTACTAACACTGTGACAGATAGATTAAGCACAGATAAATACTGTTTCTAATCCAAAAGACAGGATTTTTTTTAATGTATATGTTTGTACATAAAATGATTATCATGTATAAGAAAGAGGATATGAGGGAATAACAGATTTCTTCCCTTTGGGAACATTTGTGAGTCATATTACAATAAAAGGAGTTCTCTTTGCACATGTATATAGAAACGTCACTTAGTATGTAAATTCAGTCTACTCAGCATTAACTTAGCTTTCTTATTCAAAAACACCGCAACAGAAGCCCCCTAGGTACATGCCCTGAGGGTGAAGTTGAATGACTTTCCTATCACTCATATAAAAATAAGTAATTAATTAAAATGAGAGTGATGATGAACCAGAATAATCAAGCCTATGAACAAATTATTATCCAGATAAACTGTCTTAATATAGCCTTATTTATGCAGAAAGTCTACCTAATTACCATAGCAAATTGAGATTTCTGCGTTGGCACAAACATTCAAAATAAAGCAGAGTGAATACCTAATTAATGTTTAATTGTATCTACTAGATACTGTCCATCTTTCTCAAGTCTCAGGGTGCATAAACCTCCCTTTTTCTTGCTCAAGCATAAAAGTTCCAAAGTCTTAAAAAAGGCTTTTTTTTTTTTTCAAGAACACAAAGGAAGTCAAGCTCAGGAAAAAAGAAAAACCCTCTTTGTTCTGCTAATCCACAGTACAGTGACTTCCCAGATGTTTGGTTTCATCTTTGTCTTTGGAGTGGAGCTGTGCTTTGAAATTTTTAAGTCATCTTCCACAGGATTATTCTGTTCCTTCACTAAGAATTTTACCCTTTCATATTTATTTGTAGAACATCATGTACTTGTTAACTCTAATTAAAACAACTTTACACAGTAATATTTAACTGTGCTGCTTTTCCAAAATTCTGTTCTTTTAGCTGTAATTCTATTTCAGAATTCATATCTCTGATAGAAATAACGTTATCAACCTTTATCATTCAAAAATTACCACCTGGAAAACCCAGACCACAGGCCCCATAGGAAAAAAGACACAAGACTTAAAAACTTAAAAAAAAAATATTTCTTTAAAACTATCCTTAAGATTCCAGTGTAATCATATTTTAGATGTTTCTCTGCAAATATAAGGAATACAAAAAAAAATAACAAATATATGTTTATAGAGTAAATATAACTAAAAGCATTATAATTCCAGAAGCTGGAACTTCTTAACAAACCAAACATCATGAAACAATAACTTAAGCAACTAAGACTACTTCAAAAAGTATTACATTTCATGGAATTTATTAATAAGTTTTTTAATTTTAGTTATTATCAAATATTTTATAAAGGAGGATTTGAAAATATTTTTGTTTAAGATATTATAAAATACATTTGGATTGTTTTTATTGAACTAATTAACTCATTATAATTAATAACATCAGTGGATGAGTCAAAACTCTTGAGACTAGCAGTGAAAATAAATTCATGAGACAAAAGTAGAATTCAAGGTTTTATTCCTGGCAATATCTTGGCTGGTTAGTAGTGCACAAAATCCTATTCCTTATAAATATCTAGATAGACCTGAGCTGCTGAACAGTTTTCTTGGGCCTGTACTTTAGGAGGATTCAAAAACTGCATGTTTCTTTCAGCGGGTCATGCAGATTGGATACTTTCTGCACAGATTTGCAGGTAGCACCACACTAAGGCCACCATTTCATTTTAAAACAGCACTGAGAGTGCACACATAGGTGTAATGGAGGTAAAAGTTTAACCCCCTTCTCTCTGAGAAGATTTGTATCTATAGTTCCATTCCACAAGAAGGAAAGTCCAATGCATCAGCCCATGAGATATTCTGAGTTACGGTATTTTCTCAGGTACAGCTGTTGGTTGATTTTGTTGTCTGTCCAAAGTGACCTCATGCTCCCTATGCTCATACGAATGGCTGCACTAGGTAAACCAAAATCCCATCTAGCGCAGGAGTCTGCTTTCCATTGTAGCCTCAAATTCATACCTTGGGAAAAGTGACGATATGAAAAATGTGTGATACTTCTTTCTAATGCTTTCTCAGCTTCAACTATTTTTGATACAAAGGCTTTTACCACCTTTTAGAACATAATCAGGGTATTCATTTCTGTTGCTCTAGACTTCTTTAAGAAAAACTACATAATCTTTAAGAATATGTCATACGGAACTAAGCCATTGAGGCATTTGAAAATAAAACCCCAAGGGCTCAGTGGGCCCTTTTTTGTTATTCCAATATATACATTTCCATGCTGCAATGAAAAATTATTGAAGAATGGAAGCAAGGAGTAATTATTCCTCTCATTAAATTACTAACTCGAAGTACATTAATCACAGAATCACAGAATCACAGAATC
>NW_010171505.1:0-614 GCF_000695765.1 Mesitornis unicolor
GGGGAAGCGGCATTCGCACCGGGATGCCCACGGGTTTTCCACGTAGCCTTTCCGTCCCCTCTCTTCCAGGGAAAGTCATGCTGAAAGAGCGCGACTTTGTTGATGCCCAAAAATTTCCTTGTCAAATCATCTGAAGAGGATGAAGAGTTTTTGGGACTGAGCGGTGCACGGTGATTTTGGAGATGATGTAAGTGCGGAAAGTGGATGAAGGGACGAGGAATGCACCGGATTGAGCACCTCTCCTTTTACTGTTGCCACCGTCAATAGGGAAGCAAAGGAAGAGTTTGCACTGCTTAGGAAAAGTATTATAGAAAAAAAAAAATTTTTATAAAATATGTCTATAGAAAAATATTTTCCATCCACGTGTCCAGCTCAACCTCTGTGAAAAAATATTTGCAACTTTTTGGTCTCTCTAAAAAGTCTTTTAAAAAGATAGGTTCATCACACTGAGGTAGCAGCTTTATGGTCCTTTCCTTTCTGTTATAAAAGTTCACTCTTTGGACAAGGAGACCGCAGCACTATGTGCTGCAGAGCATGGTTCGATTGTATGTGAACACCAGCATCCGAATAACTTGACTAGACATTTTCTGTCGGGGCGCCCTCTGTCAAGCTTT
>NW_010171505.1:653-14540 GCF_000695765.1 Mesitornis unicolor
TTAGAAAAACAAAGTGTTTTCTTTTATATATTCTGGAAATGCACTGTTTGAGAACATGAGTTCCAAGCTTTACAACAAGCATTACCCCCTTTAAATTCACCCACATTTGTCGAAATTTTTTGTGTCTAACGGGCCACAGGCTTTGCATATTGTGTTCAGTCTCTTTGAAAGAGTCACTGAAAAGATTCACCAAAAAGCAAGCTAGGAAATAGAGTAATCTAAAGTAACAGAGATAAGGGATGATCTACCAAGAGGGTCTAGGTTGTGGTTTTTTTTTTAAATCAGGTCTCAATCAATCCTAATCAGACACTTACTGAAGAAATTAACTATTTATGTCTTTTCCTTTTCCTTTTCCTTTTCCTTTTCCTTTTCCTTTTCCTTTTCCTTTTCCTTTTCCTTTTCCTTTTCCTTTTCCTTTTCCTTTTCCCTTTTCTTTTTTCTTTGTTCTTTTTTCTTTGTTCTTTGTTCTTTTTTCTTTTGTCTTTTTTCTTTTTCCCTTACATTTCTTTCCTAAACTTACAGGAAAAAAGAGGTAGGAATACTTTAATAATTTATGCTGTATGAACAGAAATTAAGACAGAACACACTTTCTCTGTGGAAAACAGATGAGAGCACAAGTCTCTCCACATTTCTCTCTCTCTGTTACCATGCACTCCTAAATACCTGCACTCTTTTGGGAGAAACACTTGCTAAGAAAGTGTTTCTGTGTTGAAGAAAGCCCAGGAAGGGAAAGTGAAATGAGAGGTGGTCCTTAGGAGTTGAAAACCAAGAACCCTGCAATTATAGGCTTCAGATTGCCTCACAGAAAGGTACACAGATGTTTGCCACTAGACACAGCATTTGTCTTAGTAGTGATGTAAGCTCAAGACTGAGGATGGGCTGTGAGAAGCCCTATTTGCATCTACTGCTCCAGCCAGCGTCTGTGCAACCAGGGAGAAGGTTTCCACAAAGGACTAAGGAGACAAGACATAGTATTAGAAATACCCTACTTCCTACCACTGGAATAGATAGCTCATGGTGCCATTGATGTAGTCATTCTTCTCAGGAAGCAGCCTTCTACATGTGATTTCTGAACAAGGACATTGCTGCTGGAGGAGGTGAGAACTATCCAGAACATAGGAGTTTGATCTTCAAGGTGAGGAAAGTCCCAAGATAAGCACTTTTTTCTCTACTGGTGTTGGTGGTTGACAGCACAGACAAGATAAAAAGGTCAGGAAACAGGCATGTTGAGAGCTGGGAGGATGGAGCAGAGGCACAGAATGTCCAGAACAGGGAGGAAAGATGCAGATCCAGCTCTGGGAAGAGATGCCTGGAGAAAGGGGAAACAAACATGGCAGAGTCTGGTGAAGCCTGAAAGGATGCACAATGGATGTTTACCTCTACCTCACCCCATGTCAACTTGGGTCATTGGTTTTATGTGGCTTCTAAAACAAAGCTCATCCCTGCAGAGATCCAATGCACATGGTTGATAGGGAGTGGCACTTACAATTAGGCAGTGGACCCTATTTAGTGGAAATCATGGGAGAGATGCATTCCTTACCTCTGGAGATCAAGCATTTGAATAATGCTAGCTTTACTTCTTTTTTTTCCCATCTGTTTTCACCTTAGGCCCTGAGCAGCAACAGTCAGAGAAGGAATTGAGTGTCAAGTCAAGGTACTACTAACACCATGGAGTGGATAATTTGTATCGAATACAGATCAGGTCCAAGGACAGAGCTGATTCCACTGGAATCCTCACATGCACTTCAGGGGAAAGCAAATCCTAGTATTACCTTTCTCCTACTGGCTTACCTTGCTGGCTTATTTTCAGGTGGATGCAAAAGAATGATTTTAAATGTTTGACCATGGTATGAAAACAAAGAAAATGTATTTCAGAACCTTTTTACACAGTGGATAAAAGCCTATACAAAATCTGCTTCCTATAAAGCACTAAGTAATAAAACAGAGTTTCTAAGGTCAAATTAAAAGATTTCCATGAGACCAAATATCTTGCTCTTTGTGCTACAGGAGCCATACTGTAGGAAGTCAAACAACTGGACAGACTTCATGTGTCCTCTAAGATATGTTTCATTTACTATAGGCTTTATTCTTGGTTGCATATATTGTTAAATATGGGGATTGAATATTGCGTCCAAACCTAATTTTTTTTCTCTCTTTTTGTGGTGTACGTAGAAACTACAGGGTTTTATTAACTAATTGTTCCCTTAAGCAATGCTATTCAACACTGTGGACATCAAGATATACCACAGATTTGCATAATCCATTTATTTTCTAGAGCTGTATAGAAGAATATAAGCTATTACAATTTATGAACATGGTTAATTTGCATATATGCTCCTTCTCTGTTTTCAGTACATGTTCATGCAGTTCTGCTCACTGGAAGCAAGTAAAAATGTTTCACCAAATGTCAAGCTTAAATAATTTCAGGCTAAATAATGTGCAGAAGAAACCTGATTCCATGAGGAATACCTGCCCTAAGGCAGAACATTCAAAAATGTTGAGAGGTGTATGCATTCAAAAAGCATGTCCTGCAAACAGACTAGTCCAGCAAGCTGATTCACAAAAAAATATACCTAGAAGTTACTTTCCCATTTAATGTCAGTCAACAACAATCTATTGAAAATCCAAGCCTATATATCCATGGGAAAAAAAATGATGTTAATTAAAAAATGGATAAACTTCTGGATTCCACTCAGATTTATTCCATATTAATTTAAAATGTTCTGTTTTCTGGTATTGCTACTGAGACCATAAGGTATTTATCTTCATCTGCCCTGAGTAGAAGACTGAGTCAGAAGATTCAGTGTCATTCATACCTACCTAAAGTTTCTGGACAAAGGTTATGAATCCAGTGGTAATAACAAGAGTAATAATGTTATTCCTTACTGCTTGGTTTCATAAGACCAAAATTGAAAGACAATAGAAAATACAGATACAGAGTTAAGTGTGGGCTTTCTTACCTATGCAGAATCTTTTTACTCTCTTTCAGTAAAAGCACTGAACTAATGCCATTTTCTCCCCTACAGTTTAACAAAGATCAAGAGATCCAGAGAGCCAGCTGTGTGGTATGAATTAGGTTACTGAAAAAATACTTCATTGTTCATTTACGAGAATTAGCAGAAAAGAGACAATCCAAAGTTTGATTTTTTTTCAGCTTAAAGTTTTTCCCATAGAAATAGGGTCAATTCCAGAATTAGATCAAGACTGCTGAAAACTAAATTCCTTTTCTTTGAAGTGCAGTTTTGGGGCAGCTGGCAGACTTCATTTTTCACAGGTGCTGTAAGGAAAAGCCCTTTACTCCTGCCACTTGGCCATGCAGCCCCATTGTACTGATGCCACATTGCACCCCTTCATGACCTGCTTAACTTGCTAATATGGTGGAAGCTGTTCCATTTTAGAGGAGGGACCACACCTTTGTTTTTAGCAGATTATCTGAACTGAAGAAAACTAAAGAGGAGTTTGATGTGCATTGGTGCCAGAACAAAAATAAGCAGCAGGGAGGAGTAGGAGAGACAAAGAACAGCAGCCTCATCAGTACACAAGATGCACTGTAAGGAGTTGAAAAATTCCACTTACACCTATGAATAATTTTAGATGGGAATCTTTGTAATCTCCTAAATTCATCCAGGTGGACCTGCACTATAGCACACTGATGTTCAGACAGAAAATGTATTTCCAAGCTTGCCTAGTCATGCATGAGTTTGCACCACAGATTTGCCTGAGCCAATACATAGCAAAGGTGGTGGAGAACTTGACAATTATATTTAAATAACCAAATTTAAACAAACAATTGCAAACTTATGCAAAAAGGGGATTAAATGCTAATTTCAATTACCTTGCACTGTCCTGCTTCAGTCAGTACTGCAATGACAGTGGGGAGAGGAAGCAGTCATTAAAACAGTTAAGCCAGAGTTTCCGTCTTAGAGGGCTGATCACACCCAGTGCTGAGCACCTCCCGAATTAATTTCTCCCTTTACTGATACTCAGCTGGTTTCGATAAAATACTCTCTTGCTGGTTACAGTTCTGGGAACCACAACTGCTCCCAGGTCTGTTTTGAATACTAATATGAAAAGTAAATTCTGATGTCACATGCCACCTGTCCTGATGCTGAGAGGTGCTTTGCATGTTGTCAGTATGAAACAGCATCAACAGTTAGTTAAGTGAAAGTGAGATATGAGTAAGCAATCTTATGTTAACATGAGAAATCAATGTTAGGCTGCACAGAATAATTTAGAGGAAACAGAAAAGGGAGAAAAAGGGTAAACCTAATGGCCTGCCTAATGGTCTAATTTGTACCGCATTTGAACCTGTAATACTGCATTGGCATCAGTACATTACACTGTTAACACACAAACACTAGAGGATGCTCCATGCAAAGTAAACGGAGATCTTCTCCAAGTGGAAAGGCCTTCAAAAGCCTTGAATAGCTGGGGTAAGCAAAATACAACAATCAACCAACCAGTGAGAAGCAGGGTAGGACACAATAGCAACTCCACAGTCAAAGTAAAAACTCATGCTACAAGTGTGGGGTGCTGGCTTGGAAAACAGACAAGGGCAGTTTGGGTCTGAATGCTGCCAAATCCAGATCTGCAAGTCTCTTCAGTCAAAGCAGAAGGAGCTCTGTTGCCTGTGACACATGCACCAAGATGAAGCAGAACTCCTAACCAATGCCACTGGAGGGACAGTTGGTCAAAAGCTCCTGTGAGTGGGTGTATATCTTCCTCTTGCTGTTCTTATTTGCATGTTGAACTTACTCTGCAGTGGCACTTCTGCTTGTGGTCTGCATGGATCTGGACATTGCACCTAGTTCCAAGTTCTGGCATTTCCTTTGGAGCCCAGAGAAAAACATTTAGAAGGAATCATTTGGCTACCAATTCTGTATATCCCAGTCGCAGAATCCTAGAATGTGTTGGGTTGGAAGGGAATTTAAAATACCACGTAGTTCAGCTCCCCTGCACTGAGCAGGGACATCTTTATCTAGGTCAGGTTGCTCAGAGACTCATAAAGTCTGACCTTGAATGTCTACAGAGATGGGGCCTCCTTGGCTAATAGTGGCATGCTTCGTACACCTGTGCTATTTACAACCACTCACTTCCAGTCAGTCTCCCCTCCATATACCTGGAGAATAAAATTAGGCTTTCGGCATTTATTTCTAATACAGCCACTGTTTCCCAAGACAGATTTCCCCCAAGGCAAGTCCTGCACAGCACCATGAGAGACTGACCTGTTTTTCAGCAGCTCCTGCAAGCTCTAGGAGTGATGTCTTTTGCCCAGAAGTCTTGAAAGCATTCAGGCCATACACATGAAGGAGTTAGTTTAGGGCAATTCCACTGGAGAATAAGAAGCAGGCTTTAAAAATGTAAGGTTAAATTTCATTAGCTACTGCTTAATTTGCTTCAGTGCTCACTATTTAGGTACCTGTGTTTAAGTAATCACTGTTTCAATGAGGCTTTAAACTTTTAACAGTTCCAGAAACATACACATAGAAACCAGTCAGATCCTGAAAGGTCTTTTTGTAAGAAACAATATTTGATATAAGAGATGTCAGTGTAAAATTGTAGTGGTAAGTGTATAACAGGTTGTTTAACACACAGAAGACAGTTTCTGTGAGAAGAGCAATGACATCAGTCAACCTTGACAGGCATTCATTTTGAAGTCTGAGATATCTGAAAACTAGGCAACAGCAACAATTTAACATCCTATATCCTGGTAAGACATTTACCCAACCAAGACCTGATTTTCCAAGAAATTCAAGCCAATACCTGTTAACACTGATTCTGATGTTATGATATAGGTACAACGTCAACACTATGCACTAGAAGGTGGCACACCAAATCCATCACGGCAAACGGACTAAATAATGATTGTAAAAAAACCCCAACTGTCATGGAGAGACAGTCAAGCAGAAGAGAGGTAATTTACATCAATGAAGTCCTCTGTGTGTCACTGTCTCACTCTTGACAAACCAGAGACATTTGAGTCCAAGAACAGTCACCACTGTCTGCTAGATTGTTTACTTTGTTTTAGTAATGCAATACAATAAATTTGTATCCTCTTGTTCTCTATCATAGCTGCAGTACTTCCTATAATGATACCTTTCTTAGAACTATTTAGAGAGACAATTAAAACTAGTTATTTGGCCTGTCTTTGCATAATTAAACATCACCTATGCTTTTACTGTCAGTTACCATTGTCATTGTATAGTCTGCTGGCTAAGTATCTTCCAATACATTTCAAAGAGTATAAAATCTATGCTACACTTTGTAAAAACACACCATCACTACTTTACATTAATTTTTCACGAGACACCTTCAGATATCAAGCCTATGTTGACAGAGGAAATGGGTGTCATAGAATCACAGAAAGGTTAGGGTTGGAAAGTATCTTAAAGCTCATCCAGTCCAACCCCTCTGCCACAGGCAGGGACACCTCCCACCAGAGCAGGCTGCCCAAAGCCCTGTCCAACCTGGCCTTGAACACTTTCAGGGAGGGGGCATCCACAACTTCCCTGGGCAACCTGTGCCAGTGTCTCACTGTCTCACAGTAAAAAAAAGTCTTACCTTCAACCTAAATCTACCCTCTTTCACTTTAAGGTCATTGCCCCTCGCCCTGTCACTACAGACCCTGGTGAAATCTCAATCCATCTTACAAGACTCCTTTAAGTATTGAAAGACCACAGTAAGGTCTCCCTGGAGCCTTCTCTTGTCCAGGCTTAACAGCCCCAACTCTCTCCGCCTGTCTTCATAGGAGAGCTGCTCCAGCCCTCTGATCATTTTTGTGGTCCTACTCTGCACCCACTCCAACAGGTTCCTGCCTTTCCTGTGCTGAAGGACTCAGAACTGGACGCAGTACTCCAGGTGAGGTTTCTCCAGAGCAGAGTAGAGGGGCAGAATCACCTCTCTCATCCTGCTGGCCACACTTCTTTTGATGCAGCCCAGGAAGTGGTTGGCCTTCTCGGCTGCAGGCACACATTGCCAGCTCCTCTCAAGCTGACATTTACTTCACCCTAATTAGGCTTTTTTCTTTTAATTTTGTTTGTTTGTTTATTTTAATTTTAAGGCCAGCCATCTGTTTTGGCAAGATATAAAAGGCAGTAAAAAACATATTATATCTGTAGGCTTTTTCCTCGCCAAGCTTCAAGCTCTGGCTCCTGCAATCAAAGTTCTTGAAAAAAAGACCAGTAAATACAGAAAGTTGGTTAAGCTGTTTCCTCCGTTATCTAAAAAGCACCTATACTGGTTTTGCTAGGGAGAGTATGTCCAAATGTGAAGACTTTCACAGCTGGAGACTGGGTATCTTAACAGATCAACACTAGCAAGCTAAAAAGCTTACATAGCTGCTTTTTAAAATTATTTCCTTTGGATTAATTTATTTTCTTCTTACATTACTGTGAGAATCTGTACTTTTCATGTTTCTGATCTTTCCTTTGCTTGGCTTGGTTTGCATTCTGATCCACTTCTGTCTCAGCAACTCCTGCTGTTTCAGAGACTTAAAACCTTCAGTTCTAAGCAGCACAATATTTCCTAAAAGTGGTGTTTCTTGAAGTGGTGTTTGCAAGGTATCACCACCAAATCGTTTCATGAATAGCAAAAGCCATTGTCAGACAGATAAAATTCACTACTAGTGACTAGAAGTAAATAATAAAACCCAAACAATTCCCACACAGTTTGGAGAAGCATAGGTTTCATTTGCTTTATTTAATAGACATTTGTTTTATTTTACTGAACTCAAATTGTATTAAAAAATGAAATGCATACATTCAAAGCACTCCAGCACATTCATCACTTAAAAACAGAATCTAAAACCAGACTTGTTCAGATCAATGAAGCAGCAAAAAGCCAGCTCATTGTTCAGGACACTGGCAGCAAAGTATTTTTCTGTACAGTTCTGTAAGTCACGTAAGTACATCTTCAGGCACAAATTTGGCTTAGGCATTACCTACATTTTTTTTTAATGAGAACATTCATTCATTACACAACTGCTGCTGTGGAAGAACCATCACAATTATC
Organism: Mesitornis unicolor; assembly: GCF_000695765.1. Classification (NCBI taxonomy): domain Eukaryota; kingdom Metazoa; phylum Chordata; class Aves; order Mesitornithiformes; family Mesitornithidae; genus Mesitornis; species Mesitornis unicolor. Next base: position 8,664 of record NW_010171505.1, read on the forward strand.
AAACTATGTCTTCCAGCACACAAACAAATAACACTACTTTTTAAAAAATGTCTGAAATAAAAAATATGGATAATGTATAAAAATAGTAAAATTCTATTTTGAAATTGTCTGCTCAGTTTTTCTGTTATGCTTCTGAAGTGAATTGTAACCATTTGCTTTGTGAAGGAAAAGGTGGGAGGCAGAAATAGCAAAGCAAATAGCACATCTGTGAATCTGCTTTCTTAGATCTTATTTTATGAAGCTACAACAGAGTATTACCTAGCTTTTCCTCAGCTGTATCATTGAATAGTGGATGACAACTTACTAGTGTCTTTTTCCTTCGGCCACTGTCTGATCCAGCTTGACAGTAAAGCTATTCCAAGCTTGAAACATGCTCAAAATCTAAGTTTAGCCATCTTACATATTATCAAGCATGATACAGATTATAAAAGCTGTCTTATACATTATGACTGGTCAACGTTTACTCTATTCTTTTAGGCTTGTAACAATATTTGAAGATATTATAACCTCTGGAAGTTCAGAAGTGATCCACTCTTCCTTGTGAGCACCCAAACTTCAAGGTCCATCTAGGTTGTTACTGTTTTGGCAGGATGACCGAACACTGCACTGTCGTCTGAAATACAAAGTCAAAGTAGATGAATGCTTCCTTTGCCAATGCAGAGCAGAATTACTTTTCAACGTAAAGGCAGACTACATAGCTTCTATTTGGATTACAAACAGGTGTAATTCTTTCCATGTGCACAGTATCTCCAATCTCCTCTAACACCAACAAAGTTAAAAATAATTATAAGGAGAACATATCCTACAACATTTTAATGACTTATTACAACTTTTTAAACCTATGTAACAGGGTTATTGGTGTGGAAAACAAGAACCTGCATTGGGTTTGCATGGCAAGGCTTTGGCAGCAGGGAGGTTACAGAGGTGGCTTCCAAAAGAAGCTGCTAAAAGCTTCCCCCATGTCTGACAGAGACCATGCCAGCCAGCTCCAAGGCAGACCCACTGCTGGCCAAGGCCGAGTGCATCAGCAGCGGTGGTAGCTCCTCTGTGATAGTATATTTAAGATGGGGAAAAACCTGCTGCACAACAGCAGCCAGAGGAGAGGAGTGACAATATGCGAGAGAAACAGCCCTGCAGACACCAAGGTCAGTGAAGAAGGAGGGGGAGCAGGTGCTCCAGGTGTCAAAGCAAAGATTCCCCTGCAGTCCATGGTGAAGATCACAGTGAGGCAGGCTGTCCCCCTGCAGCCCATGGAGTCCACAGTGGAGCAGATCTCCACCTGCAGCTCATGAAAGGCCCCATGCCAGAGCAGGTGGATGCCTGAAGGAGGCTGTGACCCTATGGGAAGCCCATGCCTGAGCAGGTTTGCTGGCAGGACTTGTGGCCCCATGGGTGACCCACACTGGAGCAGTCTGTTCCTGAAAGACTGCAGCCCACAAAAGAGACCCACGATGGAGCAGTTCATGAAGAACTGCAGTCTGTGGGAAGGACCCACAACAGAGAAGTTCATGGTGGTCTGCCTCCTGCACGAGGGACCTGAGGCTGGAGCAGGGGAAGAGTGTGAGGAGGAAGGAGCAGCAGAGAAAACATGTGATTAACTGACTGCAATCTCCATTTCCTGGGAGTGAAGTTGAGCCTGGAAAGAAAGGAGAGGTGAGGGAAGGTGTTTTAAGATTTGCTTTTATGTCTCATTATCCTACTCTGATTTTATTGGTAATAAATTAAATTAACATCCCCAAGTTAAGTCTGTTTTGTCCGTGATTGTAATTGGTGAATGATCACTCCCTGTCCTTTTCTTGATCCACAAGCCTTTTCCAGTACTTTTCTCTCCCTGTCCAGCTGAGAAGGGGGCGTGATAAAGCAGCTTGGTGGGCACCTGACATTCAGTCAGGGTCAACCCACCACACAATAATATTGGAGAAACACTGAATAAGGAATTTAGGCTTACAGGCTATAAGTGAAAAATTGTGCAGCTTGCTTTTCATTTTTAAGGCTGGCATACTGGCTTACATGCATCACATTTATAGAAAGTTCTTCACAAATAGAAAACTCTGAAAATTAAGTTCTCTACATATTTATTAATCAATTTTGAAGAACAGCTATAAAGAAGAGAAACCTCTCTCTAAAGGTGCACTGATTGGAGTGAATGAAATACTTGTGCTACACAGAGATGGGCAACTTTGGCATCAGCAACACTCCCAGGTAGGACCTGAGAAACACTTCAGCATCATCTTTATTGAGAAGTCCTTAGCCTGCAAGGGCCAGAGAATGTAGAACAACACAGCTACAGTTGAAGTGAAGCCCTGATGAATTTCCCCCCTCCACTTTATTCATCTGAGCTAATTCACTCTAATCACATAAGTGCATTTTCCAATTTAATTGAGATACTTTGTGAGGAAGAAAATTACTCAAGAATATTTACAAGATCAGAGCTCTACATACAAAAATTATGAATGTCAGTTTCAGTTTGACAGACAAGAATAAATAACTGAAAAATGTCAGTAATTTTAGAGCTCTGACATCTTACCACAAGCTGATGCTCAATTCCCAGTTGTTATGAGTTAAAATTATTTTCAAAAAGATAGTTTTTCCTCTCTCACCAATACCTTCCCTAACAAAGATAAAAAAGAATCTACTATATTGGTTCGCTTTTGAAACTGTCTGCTGTCACTGATTCATTCATTTCATTCAGCAATGAGTGCACATTTTACTTGATCAGCTTGTAATATCAATGCAGTGGGTGAAGTTCTTGTTGCCTTTGACAACTCTTCCAAATGTAAACTATAGGCAAGTTTTGGTTTTCCTGAAATCACCTCTACCTGCCTGCTCTTGCTTCTGGATTCCTTCTTTGTAGCCTGTCTCTGCTTCCCTTGAATGCTGCATTTTTGCACTGCAGCTCTGTTTCCTGTTTAGCTAAGTCAGTCTCCTGATTGTTTTTTCTGTGGATCACTCTGTGCTTGGAGAATGCTGCCCTTAAAGACCTGACAGTTTTCTAGAGCTCCTTGCCCCTTCAGAGCTGCCTCCCATGAGAAAATTCCTACTAGTTCACTGGTTAAACCGAAGTATGCTCAGCATCTGCACTCTGCTACTTGCCTTTCTCACTCCCCACAGGACGCTGAATGTCATTATTTCATGAGCATTACAGCAACAACTGCTGGTGCTTATCACATCACTAAATTACTCTTCTCAGTGAACAGAAGATGCAGCTGTACACCACCCATAGCTGACACATCCTATCCAGAAATTTCCCTGACAAGGGCCAGGAATAATTTGGACTATTGTGATCAATAGCATCATCTGTGTTTCCTGATCCACATAAGTACAACGTGGTCCTACCCTATTGTGAAAGAGCAAGGGCTTTGTTCCTTGGCTATGTCTCAAATTGACAGGCTGCAGGACGATGCTGTGATTGCAGAAAGTTTTGCTCCAAACTTTTTTTTCAAGCTCATGTAACCTGAGCTTTGAGAATGGTCTCTTTTTACAGCAACAGAGCCAGAAAATGCTGGCCTAAAGACATCATAGGCAGTCAGAAAACAGTAATTTTGAAATTACACTTAAAAGTCACTGTCATATCACAGATGAAAAGACACATGAAAAGGAATGGACAGTAGGTAGTCTATCCTTTAGCAGAGAAACAGCTCTTGGACATTTTTGCTTCAACACTCAAGGCTTCCTAAAAACAACTGTGAGATTTGGAGAGAGAGAGTGAGTGTGTGTGTGTGTGTGTGTGTGTGTGTGTGAGATGCATACCTCCATGGGAGGAGACAGATAAATGCAGCTGGACAACAAGACTGCCAGCATAGCAGCCAGATTACAGAGCTCAGAGAGGAAAAGTTGTGTCCATGTAGAGCTTTACAGTTTCACATACTTCCCCAAACACTAGAAATGGACACTAGCAAATGCCCATTTGAGATGCCCAGCTGCAGTCTGGCTGTACATCACCACTGATCACAGGGTACCAGCTGCAGTCTTTCTCAGCTTCCTTCTTGTCTGCATTTCCTACCACATTACCAAAGGGCAAGCAAGAGGAGCTGCCTTCAAGCTCTATGAAAATATGTCTCTGAAAAATAACAGTTAAAAAACCCCATCATCTGACCTTCAAAATTAATTCCCAGAGTAAAATACACAGAAGAACACTTCACATCTACAGAAACAATAGTTTTAAAAAGCTCTTTATGGTTCAACTACACACTTCTACAGAGGCACATACATACACACACATCTCTCTTTGCTGTAGTGCCTAATTGCCTCTCTCCTTATTCACTAACGCAGAAGCCTAGGACCAACCCTCCATCTACTTTTAAGGCCTCAAACAGAAAGATTTTTAGCCTTTCCTGCCATTCCTAAGTAAAGTCAAAGGAAGTCTCCAAAGCCTCAGACTTTTCCAGAGTACTCAGTTGTGTTAAATCAGAAACAACTGTGACTCCTGAAAATTCAAGCCCCACTAGCAATACCTAGTTCCTGTTTCCAGTTCTTCTAATGCCTTCAGATCAACTCCCTTTCTCAGTATATTATCACTCAAACCAAGCCACTACCAGCAAAGAGCATAAACACATACGAATTGCCAAGTCAAGGTGAAACTATGTCAGTATTCATCACTGATACCAGGCAGTAGCAGATGCTTAAGAGAATGAGTGTAAGAAGCTACATGAGAATAGAGTAACCCTCTAGTGCATCATACTTTCTTCTTTCAGCAAACAGTAGCTCAGGAACTGAGCTGGAGGAAGCACCTCAACTGGTGTTTTGAACAGCTGACAATGAACTGAAAGAAGAATTGGTGTTCATTAAAGGGGAACCTTGCAAACTCATGCCAGTTCACTCCAGTCAACTGCTCTTTCACTCCTGATGAAGAATCAAGGCAGTCATGCAAAGGAAAGCAACAGGACACTGCTTACTGAAGTACATCTGTCAGAACTGGTGGCAGATCCCTCAGTACCTAAGCAGCATTATGTAATTGGGAAATTTCCTTGCATGCTAGTATGACTGAAGTACTCGAGGAACACTTAACACATTTTTTAGGTTATTTATTAAAAGTTGGTGGTTTTTTGGTTTTGGTTTTTTTTTTGTTTTTTTGGTTGTGTTTTTTTGTTTGTTTGTTTGGGTTTTGGTTTTTTTTCTTTTTTTTTTTTTTAATAGCCAGGCATCTGTATTAAGCAAAAGGTGTGGCCCAGTCCTCTGAAAATGTTTTCTGTAGATCAGAGGTGAGAAGGAATACTGATTCTATTGTCTGCCTTATCCACGACATCACTTACTGAAGACTGCAAAGGGGACAGGAAAAAGTCAAGTTACCTGTCACAAAGGTATAGAGAGGACCTTAAAATAGCTGTCTCAGATAACTGCATGAGGAATAATCATAGACATAAGCCAATGCCTCAATAAAATGTATTGTAAAGAACGCATAGTAAGGAATCAGCAAAAGACTCACGTCAAGGATTTGGCTGGACCTTCATTAACCTGATCTGGGCAAGTATGCTTAAAAGTGTCTGGGCTGAATTTCACTTAAAATGTCCATCCTTTAGGACACTAACCAAACTAGAAATCAGAGTCACGGACAAGAGAGTCATATTGGAAACAAAATTGAAAACATGATCCTTATCAGAAGACAAAAGATTTTTACAGCACATACAGTTCTGCTGATAGTTGAATTTCAGGGACACACTTTCAGGTATATGAGGACATGAGTCTGTGTTTATCTTTCCTACTCATTCAAATTTCAGTCAACACAATGATTTTCAGAAAAGAGAAAGAACCTAAGAAAGCAGAGAGTCATTAGAGACTGGACTCTTCCAAAAGTTTCTGCAACAGGCTTTCTCCTTTTCAGATTGCTGCTGCTTCCACTAACACAGATCCTTGCAGCTCACTTCTGTCTGCTCTCTC
>NW_010171505.1:14556-16857 GCF_000695765.1 Mesitornis unicolor
TGTCTGCCACACCATCTCAGTGTAATCCTCAGCTGCTCTTGTGCTTCAAGCTCTTGTGCTCTTGGAAGTGGCTATTTGTCACAAAAAGTTAGACATCCAAACTATTTTAACGCTGTTCTTTCCCTCTACACTGTAGCCAGAAACAAATCTCAAGCAAGCCTGTGAAATAGAGGTGATGTAAAACATGTAAATAAACTATTGTCTAAGAAAAATTCTGCCTGAAAGTTCCATTGCTGATATATTTTGAAATGGTTTTATTTTCCCTTTTTTTGTTCACACACTGTGGGTCTGAAAGCTGTGGGAGAACACAGCTCTAATAATTATAAGCTGGTTATTACCCATATCTTGGAACAGACTCTTCTTCTACATATTAAAGAGCACAATGTTTTTGGTTTGGTCCAATCTTCTTCGCTTGGCTCTCCATTGTTCCAAGTTGTAAGCTAAAGCTGAGTAGAGGTACAGGTTTTTCATTTGGATACTCACATAGATTTATATCTTACCTGTGTTATGAAGCATAACACTTCACCAACCATACACAGATGTCTCTATTTTTTTCCCTTTTGTAACAATTCTTGTAAAACTGAAGTTAGATCTTTGCAATGCAGCTTATAAGAATGAATTTGAATTTGTTTATCTATCTTGAATGGATTTGATTTGTCAAAGCATCTACCATAAGAAGCTATGATTTAAGCAGAAACATCTTGGACCATTATATATACCTATCAATTTACTATCAGCCTCATGTGTGTACTTACCTTCAGGGTGTGCAGGGTGTCAGTCCATTCCATGGAACCTATCTGAGGTATAGCAGTAAGGAGTATGCTAGTAGCCTTATTTGCATTCCCTTTGAGCGTCTTTAAAACTTTATCCACTGAAACCTAAAAATACAATAAACCTGAGTGGTGTCTCTCCATTTTGATGGCATACATTTCAAATACTCAAATAAATTCATTTAAGTCATGTATCTTTAAGTGAAAATGTGAAGCCTTTAAATGCCACAATTGAGCAGCAAAAGCTTTTTTCCTCTGTGAGTGTATGTCTGACTGTATTTTGCACAAATAAGAGAACTAAAGCAGATACTCCATTTTGCACAGAGCTGCAAAAGAAAAAATACCAGGCCAATTATGGGAAGACAAGCTCGTACACAGAGCTCATGAGCTTCATATACACAGACCTTCTAATTCAGACAAGAGGAGACAAAAGGTCTGCTGGTAGTGAGACAAGTTTATGAAAATGAATGAGGTGGCAACAATTGATTCTGTTCTTACTTTCACAATCATTCATCCAGAACAAGACAGTGATACTGATGTAAGTAAGAACCAATTTAGTTCAGTATATGATCTCTTATCAAAACCTACACGTTCTCATTCAGATCCTCCAGGACAAGACTCATAGAAGAAAAAGTTTCACTCACTGCTTCTTCATGTTCCTTCCAGCAGTCGTAATCTGTTGCCATGGCAATACTAGCATAACTCATTCCAGCTTCTCTGGCAAGAATCACTTCAGGCACTGTGGTCATGTTGATAACATCAGCTCCCCAGCTGCGAAACATCAAGCTTTCCGCTCGAGAACTGAAGCGTGGGCCTTCGATTGTGATCACTGTCCCCTTGGAATGACACTGGAGTCCAAGTTTCTTGGCAGTTTCAATAAGAACCTGCAAAACATGCCAACATTAAGAAAAGTAAGTAATTCCCCTGCTGCACTGGTTTTGCATCCCATCAAAAAACTGTCATACAAAATAAATTAGCTTTATACAAAGCAGTCAAGCTTCATATGGCTACAACTGTCTGAAACCACAGATCAGTTTCAGCTTTCTTACCAAGCAAGAGAAATTAATAGCTCTACTAATAGGAATGATCTTGAACTCATCTGATTTTGTTAGTATCAGCTGGATAACTGTTTTCAATGCAGATTTCCAAGAAGACTGGAAACCAGAATTTTTTTTGTGTGATATTTAGGCTATGCTTACTTTGAGAACAGAATGGTGAGAATTCTCCACTGAGTACTACATGACTACATGGTAGACTTGAACTGGTAATAACAGTAATAGTAAAATTACTTCCTGAAAATAAAACTTTACAAGCATATACTTCAAAGAGTACCCTGGGAATCTGTAGAGAAATTATTACTACATTTTCTCATGCCAGTGACTTAAGTTGCATATACTGTATACTTCACATTAGTCTGTACAGTTCCAACTAGGACCTTGTATATGGCAGAATAATAATTACTTTCTCTCTTGGTAAATGGCCTGGCTAACATCAGTGGATACAGCAGGGATAAGAGTGTACAAACATGTGG
>NW_010171505.1:16875-20543 GCF_000695765.1 Mesitornis unicolor
GGAATGGGAAAGTACCTATGATGACATCTGTTTCAGATGACCATCAACAGAAAATAAAAGCTTGAAAAGAAGTATAAAAGCAGCATGAAAAATTGTGACAGGACAGGAGAAACCTTCATCACACAGCAGCAGTGAAAACCTAGTCTGACACCACTAGAAGCTGTCTTGTCAGCATGACCTTCACACAGGCCAGGTGGAGTACCCTCCCTGCAAAATGCTGTGAGAAGCCTGCACTCCAGCTGGTTGGTGGACCTGGCATACATGGGTGCAACAAGCAGCAACATCTTAAGTGTACTGTGTGACCTTGTGGAGTGCCTCCTTGCTGACACATGCATCAGTGGACTGTGTGGAGCAGCACAAGTGCACATGAAGTTGGAGTATCCATATCTCTCACTGTAGATGTGTGTAAACAGGTAAATCAGCACTTCTAGAAGAGGGTGGGTGTGCATGTAATCCATGTGTACTGGGGAAGGGCAACTGTGCATGCAACTGTATGAATATGTGTGTAGAGGTAAAGCAGAGCTTCTGGGGATTAGCCACAGAAGGACACTTAGAAATCTACAGGTGTTATTAACATGCTCTAATGTTAATCACACCTAAGACTGTGGCTTACAGCTGATATTCATGCTGAACATAATTACTGATTGCCAGCTAATTACAGGCTGTTAATAAATCAGTAGACAACTTCAATTGTGATTTGACTTAAACCACAACTGAACAGTATTTCCCCAAAGCTCTTTACAAAGTTCCAACTTTACTCCATGTAAGATGTTGCAGTTAGCCCCCATTTCTGAAAGCAGTAATAACAAAGGCATCCTGCATTATTCAAAAATTTGTGGCTGGAGGAAAAAGAAACTCCTTTCAGATTCTCACTTAATTTACAGTGCATAAAATGAATGAAACGGGGTATTTCCATGTACTTGCACAAATGCAATTTAATATAAAGTTTTCAGATGTTTTAATGCAAAATTCCTTAAATAGTCTATTACATTAATAGTTTTTGGCTTTATTATTATTGCATTTATCTATGAAATTCCCCTCAATTAGGATAAACTAGGCTGAAATGATCCAAACAATTTTCAGGGATAGTTCCAGGAAAAAAGTTTAATTCACTTTTATCTGGTATTTTCAAATGAAGTAAAAGTATCCCTTTTCAGCCTCTCTAAAAGCTCAAAACCACACATTCTTTAAAACATCTGTTAGGCTGATTAGAATGCACAGGCTAATGAGATAATGATCACATGTGAGACTGGGAAGTACCTAAATGTTTTTTTCTCTGTTTGAAAAGGAGCATTTCTCTGTTGGCTTTTTAAAAAAATGTAATAACCAGAAAACAATGTCTTTAGCTACTTAACAACTGAATGAAAAGCAGCCTTGATGTGTATTTCCTGCAACCTGAGGAAATGGCTTATGCATATCTACTTACCTTTTTTAACAAACAAGAGGCACAGCCTGAAGTACTGCCAATCACTTCAGTTATAACACTGTTCTTAATCCATTTCAGAAAGGGTACAGTTAGCTCTCAGTAAAATCCCTGTTTCTGTTGTGACATGACATCATGCTAAAAGTCAGTAAGCACCAACTAATCTTTGGTAAGAGCATGTGGTTAGGATCTTGCTGCTTAAAAAAATGCAAAGTATTTTGCATTATTTGCTGCTCAATGGAAGAACAGCAAAAGTATGCACATGAATAATATGTGGTGGTTTCCTAATGAGATTTAAAATGTCTTTACATCATTACAAAACACTTAATTCCCAGGACACTGAAGCATTTTTCTACTTACAGTGCTGTGGGCCTGCTGGTGAATATCTCGAAACCACACCATGTCTGGCCAATTAACAAAAATAGTCTATAATGACATTGAAGTGAACTGGTGACAAGAGCTGAATAGCTTAGCTCAGTGGTACAGATATTTCTACATGCTCCAGGTCCAGACTGGGTCACTTGCTTCACAGTTCACCTTTGTCCTGCCCAGTGCAGTAACTGTCTGCACAGAGAGCAAGTCTCTTAGATGGGTATGACTGACTCTGTAAGCACTTGTGTGTCCCTGGAGAATGTACCTCCCTGTAGCTTCTGATCAGAGCATTCCACAACAGCACAAAATATGCAGTTCAACCTCCACCTTCCCCTCTCCTCAGGTATAAGAATACACTCATGTGGCATACTGAATCACAGACACTGTCCTTCTAGAAGCTTATAAAGGTGCTGAAAAACAGAGCAGTGCTTCACTCTGCTTAGTCTAAGTGTTTCTGAAACCTGAAAATTTTGAATTGACAAAACTAAAAGCAACCATTAAGAATAAAAGGCTACTGTAATTTGTCTTGTTTCTATGTTTAACATCCTTTAAAAATTAAGTCTTGACTCTCCACCACCACCCACTGCTACAAAAGCACAAATGCAGTATTGTAATTTCTGTGAAAGCTAAAGTACTATTTATTTAATTCTTTGTATTAAGTAGGTAGACTGCTTCTACCATATATGCAGTTTTATTCAGAAAAGAGAGGAAATAATTTCTGTCTTCCTGCTTTGTCCACTTTGTGGCTTTCATGGCTTCTTATCTGATAAAGATATTTTGTCCAGCTATTAAGACACCTAGGAAATCTAGGTTGCCAAACGGTATCTTCTGCATGCCTCCCAGACACAAGATCATTTACCTCCAATGCCTTCCACATGTTACATTTTTCTTTAATACCATGACCTATCTAAGAAGCAGGAATAAAGAGGTGTAGATTGCCTCTGTATTATAACAGTGTATAATTAGACTACTATATCATGCATAAGTATCATAAAGATAACATCTTTAAATACTATTACAAAATTCACTAACCTCTCTGGTTTTGGTGCAGAATGGCTCTGCCATTGGAATATGACATACTCCTGGAAGACTGGAATGCTGTCCATCATACAAAGTACAATGTCTTTTAGTTGTCCTAGAAAAGCAGAAAACATGCTCAGAGAGAAGAACAGGGAGAATATAGAAGAGAAAGCATGAAATTCACACAAATCAAAAAACAGCATTCCTGAGAAGGAACAAAAATATCAGTATAATATTAATGACCACCTGTAACCCTGTTTTGCCTCTGGACAAACCTTTCAGAATTGAGCTCAAGAGTATAAATCTGTTACTCCTGTGGTGTATTGTCAATTAATTAGAGAAAATCTGTTAACAATACACTGAAATGTTGATTTGTTCTTAAATGACACAAAACCCCCACATTTTGCTGCGTTGCCTTCCAATATAAATCAGCTGAATTTAATAGTCAGGTACATAATCTCTTAAAAAAAGAGCACACTAAGCTTCAGGAAGGGAAGGAATCAAGCCTGAATTGCCACATAGCTAGTCAAAATAGAGCTTGTTCATATCACTGCACTCTTACATTGAAAGGATGGGAATTTATAGGAACAGTTTCCTGAAGAAAAGAGGCATGAATTCACAGAATCACAGAATGTTAGGAGTTGGAAGGGACTTCGAAAGATCATCCAGTCCAAACCTCCTGCCAGAGCAGGATCACCTAGACTAGGTCACACAGGAACGTGTCCAGGTGGGTTTTGAATGTCTCCAGAGAAGGAGACTCCACAACCTCTCTGGGCAGCCTGGTCCAGTGCTCTGTAACCCTCACAGTGAAAAAAATCTTTTCTTATGTTCACATTGAACCTCCTATGCTCCA
>NW_010171506.1:0-10697 GCF_000695765.1 Mesitornis unicolor
TCTGCCTTTTCAGCATTGTTGGTGACTAGTTAATCTCTTCTGTTCAGTAGTGGGCCAATATTCTCCTTCTGTTTCTGCTTGCTGTCAATATAGCTGAAGAATCCTTTCTTGAAGTTTCTGACATCTCTGGCCAATTTCAGTTCAAGCTGAGCTTTTGCTTTTCTAACTGCATCCCTGCATGCCATGGCAATCCCTTTGTAATTTTCAACAGGTGATGCTCCACTTTTCCATCTCTGGTACATTTCCCTCTTGGTTCTGAGCAGACCCAGAGGCTCACAGTTAAGCCAAGGGGGTCTCTTGCTCCGCCTGCATCCCTTGCCTATAGAAGGGATGAACTGGTTTTGTGCATCTAGGAGAGTGTTCTTGAAAAGCTCCCAGCTCTCACTAGCTCCTTTATCCTCCATAGAAGCTTCCCACAGAATTCCTTCCAATTGAGCCCTAAACAAGCTGAAGTTTGCTTTCCTAAAGTCTAAAATCTTTGTCTTGGAACTAACCTTCAGCATGCTCAACAGTATCCCAAACTCCACGATGTTGTGATCACTGCAGCCAAGGCTGTCTCTAACCGAGATATTACAGAGCAGGTTTTCTTTCATTCGCCTTTCATTTACCCAGAAAAAAAAATGCAATTACTTTTTTGCCAACCTAGGATATTCCCCACCAAACACATGTACAAAGGCTTTTGTATGCTCCAGACATACAAAAGTTACAGGCTTGTACTCTGTAATTCAGCAGAAATATCCATCACTTCATGTGAAGACTAGATATATTGACAGAGGAGTCAAATGAAGACTACTGAATAAAAACTGTCTGACTCAAAAAGGCCCAATAACAAAAGGTATACTATGAGTATACAGGGAAACATGCATGTCCCCTGGCTTTTCTGTATTTTACTAAATCTTCCCTAGGATTCTGGTTTTGGTCACTGTTGGAGACAGGATGCTAGATTAGGTAAGAATCTTTGTTCTGAATATGGTTAAATATTATTAATTATCCACATTTGCACATCTGCTATGCCTGTATTATACAGTTTTGTATATTGTATATGTTAAATTAGACATTTAAATCCGAAATGAAAAGACATTTTATAAGCTATTAAAACATCATAAAGGTTGCTTTCTTAGACTAATACATTTTATGTAAAGCACCTTCTACCTTGAAGAATTTCTGCAATTTTGATTTTTCATTTAAATGTCAAAATAAATATTATGCATATGTGTACATAGTGCTACTTGGGAAGCTGGATGTTCTGCGCAACAGAAGCTACACAAGCAACAGAATCCTACACAAGCTAGCTGCGGAACCAGATTCTGCATTTAATGAGGTAATCTGACCAGATTTTAAAATCATAGTTTCATTCATTTTTCTATCAGCTCTTTAGAAAATTAAGTATTTCTCTTTGGTCAATACATTCCATTATACCTGTGCCATAAACAGAGCTCAACTATCTTACATAAAAACCCTATCATATTTCACATGTATTGGTATTTGAAAACTAAAGAGTAACTAACTATCCTTCTAAAATACAACCTTTATAACTAAATGCATATTTGATCTAAAACCATCTGCACTCCATACTTCAGCTCCATCTACATCAGAGGAAAACAGGCTATTTTGGATAGACAACTAACTCTAGCTGGTAAGTGACCAGCTGCCTATTTATGTACATAAGCTAAGGAATTTGCCCTCACGAACTCAAAACCCCTTTTGCTGCTTTCATGTCTTCTGCATTGTGAACTTGTGTTGGAAACAGTTAATCCTTTTAACAGTTCAGTCTAGGACAAAAAGATGATTCTTTCTCTGTTGTGCATCACTATGAAAGTTTAAGGCCAGTGTTCTTTAAGACAGACTATTAATCCACTTGTACCAGGAACAATCAGGTCAATTTATCTCACTAAATGCTGTGTTCATTAGACAGAAATAATACAGTAACAGTTTAAGTACAGACTGGGCTACAATGGACAATAAAGAAGATTGCCAACACCTCAATAACTGGAATACTTTCTTAATAAAGCAGAACTTAGTTTTGTGGAGTCATAATTAGCTAGATGTCCAAACAAAACAATGAATTTGATATGATGAAATCTTTGGCATGTTTATATAATACATATTTTCAGATAAGATTTCAAGGAGAGGTCCTCTACTTTGAATTAGTAAGACAAGACTATTATATACTCATCAATTAGCATGACTGAATTCTTCCCCCCCCTAAATAAGCCATGCAAACAAATCTGATGACAACATAAGTTATTTCAATTTTCTCAGTTACATGCATCTGCCAACTTTCCAGAATATCACCATTAATAGACCCCATGCATACAATACTTGACTGGTAACATTTCATAATTTATAAAAGGCTGACTTACACAGAATGATAAATTTTTAACAAGTCAGACAAGTAAACCAGTCATTGTTCATAGTCGCTACTTCTCCCCATGCAACAGAGGTTACCATCTGACAGTACAGCAGTCAAGTACTACAATTTTCAGAAAACTCATTAAAATAAACTGAAAACATTTTTTTAATGAAACCAAACAGAAGAGAGAATCCAGCAAAATTTTACAATTTCTTGTGCAAACTCTCTTCAGTATAGTGAAACATAAGGAAAGCCGCTAAAAGTAATAAATTTGAGCATATGTATTTTTGAAAGAATATAGAAATATACAAAATATAGAGATAATTAAAAGCAAATATCACAGATCATAAAAGAGCATCTTTTATGTTAAGCAGTGATTTGGAGTAGTAATTTAAAATTTACTAGCTATATAGCTTCTAGAAATTATACTGTCACTAGTATCTTTGTACAGTCAATGGTGATTTGCCTTTTAGCTACCCCAATATAAGTGAAGTGACTTACCATTCTTGCTGACATCCAGTTCCCTGAGATTAATGAGATTTGCAATGGATGCTGGCAATGTGGTTAGATCATTGTCTGGCAAACTCAGCTTGAGCAGAGACTGACAGTTAAAAAGTTGCTATTGAAACAAAGAAAAAAAAGTGAATGCAACTTTCTTATTTTCCTCTATATGTCTTTTATTTTTAATCTCTTTAAACTTCTGACCTTATGACTTGAAGGCAAGACTATTTAAAGTCTTTGGCTAAAAAAACATTATTTATTTAACTGGTTTTATTCAAAATTGACTAAGTTTACAATGCTTAGGAAAGCAAAAAACTGCAAACGGTCACAACAAGCTAGCAGCTATGCTTATCACTTCCTACAAATTCCTTCCAGCTTCTTAGAAATTGCGACCTGTAGTTACACATAGTCCTGCAAACATCACAAAATATTTTCCATAATAAACATGCCATGTGATATTCCAGAAGTAATTTGTTTCTTCAAAAAAAAGAAAAAAAATATATATACATTTTTAAAAGTCAAATAGTTCTGGAACACAGAATTTTACCTTCTCTAAAAGTTTACATTTTATTCCATTATATCTTACAAGAAGTTTTGGGCTTTGAAATTGACAAAATAGGGCAAGTAATATTACTGGAACAGAAGAAAAAAAAATCCTCAAATGATCCTCAAAGCTTACAGATAGTACAAAATAAATATCTGTAAGAAAGTGGATGAAAAGGCTCATCTGAAGAATTTATGATGAAATATTATTTTCCCCAAAATTTTGGATAAGATCATTCATAAATACCTGTTATGGAATTCTGAGAAAAAAATCAGACAAAATCAGGAAGTCTTCTACAACTAAAAAAAATAAAAATTATCCTAATCAATGTCCTAGCAACAGGTTTAGTTCAACTGAAATTTCTTGAGTCTTTCTCAATTATGAGGCCATTATTTCAACCACAAACCATTTAATGAGTCCCATTCATTTAATGTTTGCAAATACCACCCCAGAACAAAACCAGACAAATTAGCAAGATGAGCAGCTCAAGGAATGAGCTTTAACTTGCTAACCTATGTTTTAAATTCCTCAGAAATGTGTACCTGTTAGAACTTGTTGGTATCATTAAGGCTTTGAAGAGTTAAAGTTACCTTAGGATATTATATGAGAATGAGAACTTTGATGAGCTCATGTGTTTCGGAGCCATTCCTTTATTTTAGTACTTCAGGCAAGAATATATACTTAAAACTCATCCCTGAAAACTATAGTATGGACTCCTGGAACCATTACAAACATCCCTGATTAGTCAGGTGTAAACAAATGCAACACAAGGAATTGCAAGATCCCTAAAGGAAAAGAGGAGGGGAAATGAGAATTTTGGAGGGTGCTGACTTGGTAGTTGTTTCTTTTGTCGTTGTTTTTTAATGTTTGCATATTCAGTGATTAAGTAGATCATCATTAGTGGTAGTAAACATGAGAAGTCATTTAATTAAGCTCTATTTTAATACAGATTTCCAATTTCTTCTGAACAGCAAAGTGAGCGGGAAAACAGATTGCTGCATTTTTAGCTTCTTGGCTCAAATGCACACCACGGCACTTAGGATAAACAGGGTACTTTTTCAGATTTGATTTAGCACACAAGATGAAAGCATTTCAAATGCCCAGTCACTTTTCAAACAGACTACACCACCAGCATTTCAGGTAAAATGAACTTCTTCTCTACCACCATCTTTCTCCCCGTTGCAGTTTGCTCATGCTGTACCCTCAGCCAGTCAACTTCATTGAGGAGCTATACTGTAAGAACCAATTTTTGAAGTACATTGGGGTTCTGAAAATATTATGGGCAATTAAGACAAAAAAAAAAGTACCAACCACGTAACACTGACAGGCCATTCGAGAAATTAGGTTGACAAAACAGCCCAAAAACGTGTGTTGTGGCATACAAAGAACAGCAAATTGCAGAAGAAGAATAAGAACACACCACCAGGGGCAAAAAGTAAAGGGGAGGAGTAGGAATTTCTTAATCAGGCTTCAAAAAGCTGGAGACTGCCTAATAAGTACCACATCCTTCATCTGAAAGGATGGCTTAATTAGAAGCCTTTTTCAGAGT
The DNA here is from genome assembly GCF_000695765.1 of Mesitornis unicolor. Classification (NCBI taxonomy): domain Eukaryota; kingdom Metazoa; phylum Chordata; class Aves; order Mesitornithiformes; family Mesitornithidae; genus Mesitornis; species Mesitornis unicolor. Next base: position 4,948 of record NW_010171506.1, read on the forward strand.
TAAAAGACTAATTAAGATTGGGTTAGGGAAAAGGCATACAGAGCTTGAAATTGGCTCTGAATTGTTACAAGGGGGCTCAAGCAAGAATGCACTCAAGGACATGTTTTATTTATAATTGGAGCCACCTTAGTAATTGTAGCCAGTACAATACATGTTTTCTTTATAATTGGAGCCAAGTTAGTAACTGGAGCAGAAACATCCTGGCACACTGATATGTCCTAGTACATTTTGAAGGACCGCAGATAGACTAGGAGACACTGGTTGATAAGGGAAATCAAGGAATTAATAAATAAAGTTAAAAAAACAAGAACATTAAGAGCACCTCTTCAGATCCGCCAGGGACCACCAAAGACCACCGAAAGACCCCTTCTACGCAAGCGCAATTTGATCCAGACTAAAAAGATTAACAGCCTCTTCTGGTCTAGAACGCCAACATGCATTCATTTCATCACTACAGTGATGCAAACTGCAGCGTAAAAGCTGAACCATGAAACCTAACATTATCAGCTTCTAAAATCCTGATGAAGTAACAGAGTTAATAAATGTAACTAAAAGGAAAATCACCCAACATACCTTTGGAAGCTCTTCGATTTGATTAGCATCTAAATAGAGCTCTTCCAAGGTCTTTTCAAAAGTAAAAATCTCCTTAGGCACATGTTCCAGGCTGCAGTGAGAATAATCAAGTGTAGTGACCGTTTCCTCCTCCCCACGAAGACAGCGGCATGGCACCAGCCGCACAAACAAATTCCGTTTTGTTGTCATTTTCAGGCACTGCAAAACAAAAATTAGTCAATTTAAAAACCAACAAGACAACTTCAGAAATACTTAAATGGGCAGCTTCTCAAACTTTCCCTGGCTGCTAAATACTTAAAACAAAGAAGTTTATACATACCTGCATATATATAAGTGTGTGTGTGTTTGTGGAGCAGTACTCAAAACGGCTCTGCTAAAGGGTGATAACTGCTGGCTCCACTGCTGGGCACAGCCCTGTGTGCATTGTTAACCTTGTTATATTGCTTGGGAGGGTATGAGGTCAGAGAAATCACTGGGTGATTTACACTGATCAGGGTAAAAGTCACACCCCAAGCCAAAATGCCCTCTACTCAATTTTAGCCCCCACTCTCTGAATCTTTGTGTATTGTACCCTTATAGACAAGTGTGAAATGACGTTGTAACTTGATCTCAACTTCTAGTGTATAAATGTTCTCTGTTCTGTTCCTATGGGTGTTCTAGTATTTTTGACATTAGCCTGCTAGCACCCTATCCTGTTTAAGACTGTAAAAAATCTGATATCTCGTCTCAGTGTGCAGTATTGGCTTATTGCATGCTGGGCTCTGAACCTTGTTTGGGAGACAACATATGTATACATATATATATTGCAGAGAGTGGAGAGAGAGGAGAGAATATATTTATTTTCTTTTAAACACAACAGATCTGTAGTGGTTTTAAGCGTGGTCAAAACACTTACAGACCCCAGAGGATGAAGTAAAAATGTAAACTGGTCACCTCACATAACCCAACATTAACAAGAAGCAGAAAATTTTGAAGCAGCGGTTCTGAAGTGTCAATTGTGTTTTTACAACAGTTTATCCTCACCTTTACAAAGGTTATTGGGATGATATTTTTGCTTAATATAACAAATCATGTAAGCTTCATTTCCTCAGGAAACTGGTCTAAAACTACATACTTATCCAAAACAGCATTGAATATTTATTTTCTTAGTCAAACTGACAACACTCAAAATTAAAATATGCTGCTTTTTTTTTTTAAACCAAATTCTTTTTTGAATTGCAGAAATCATATTTCATTTTCTGGATTGGCAACCGGAAACTTTCAGGTACATTTAGCAGACTCCACTTCAACATACACAGAGTATGTTAGGAACACAAAGAGAAAATAAAATACCGTGGCCACTGTGCTATATGTAGGCACAGGCTGCAAGACTCCACTTCTTACTAAGACATGAAAAAAGGTCATATACTTGGATTTTCATCTATGAGCAGCTAGCTTGCCAAATGTTTCACAATATATTTAATTTAAATGACAACAGGTTAGGGGGCTGTTGTACTTCAGTGTTTTCACTAAACAGAAGTACATCTTAGCACTTAGGCAGGATACAGTCAGATTCTACATCCATCCATTAAAAGGATGGAAGAAAACTTCATTAGATGGTGGAATGTCAAGACTTCTTTTTTAAACAATGCATTAGTGGTTGCTAGGATTTTATTACAGTGTTGATTATGTATCAAAACAATTAACACTTTCCATAAAACTCCATCTCTGTTATTAAAAAAAATGTTATCTAAAAATAAGAATATTTAAATGTATTCCAACACAAAGCATTTATAGACTGCAAATTGTATGCTGGGAATTTCCACAGAATGGGAAAGTCAACAAAAGAGACATCATAACCTCCTCCTGCTTCTTCCACAGCACAGCATTCTCCAGCCACTCACAGTTACATGCCAAAGATGCTACTGAATCTGATGTACTCACTGAGTCAGAGCTACCCACACCTTCTCCAAGGCTCAAAGGCTGCAAAAGGCACAAAAGGAATTCCATGGTCAACATTAACGAACAAAAAAGCCTTTAACAAAAAGAAATACTATCTCATTTTGTTCTATCACAGTGATCTGCAGAACTGTGGAAAAACACATCACTTCAAAAAGAAACACCAACAGCAGTCTCTTCAAACAGAACTATAAACAGAAGACAATATGCCTTGGAAACAAGGACTAGAAGCAGAGTTAATTTTCAGGAATGTTTGTAACTGCTGAGCAGACCTTGACTTCTGCTTCTAACACCACCCCATCAGCAATTAGGCTGGGGATGCACAAGAAGTTGGGAGTGGACACAGCTGGGACAGCTGACCCCAACTGACCAAAGGGATATACAATACCATAGGACATCATGCTCATTATATAAAGCTAGGGGAAGAAGACGGAAGAGGGGATGTTTGGAGTGATGGCATTTTGTCTTCCCAAGTAATCGTTATGCATGATGGAGCACTGCTTCCCTGGAGATGGCTGAACACCTGCCTGCCAAAATGAAGTAGCTAATAAATTTCTTATTTTGCTTTGCCTGTGTGCATGACTTTTACTTTACCTATTGGGTTGGTCAAAAAGTAAATTGCATTTGTTTCTGGGTAAATGAAAGGCAATTTTTCATGTGAAAAAAACTGTATTAAACAATATAATGTCTATTTTGTTCAGTTACCTTTTGCCATCTTTCAGGCAGTTTCCTGATTCCACGCTCAAAAAAGTTCTTATATTTTTCGGCCAAAAAAAGTTCTAAGAACAATCTGATATCCTCATCAGCAGTGAAGGTTTTACAATTCAAGGTGTTTTGTAAAAAAAAACAACAACCGGTAGTCTGATGGTGCCAGGTCTGGCAAATGTGGTGGATGTGGTAACGCATCCCATCCAAGCTGCAACAAAGTTTGATGAGGGATCAAATCGGTATGTGGTCTAGCGTTATCATGAAGAAACACAACACCTTTGCGATTCACCAATTCTGGATGCTTCTGTTTGATGGCATCAGTTAATTTATCCAGTTGACGACAGTACACATCCGGATTAATGGTTTGGTTCCTTGGAGGCAATACAAAATACACAATACCTTTGAAATCCCACCAGACTGAAAGCATAACCTTCCTTTGTTGAATATCTGCTTTTGAAGTGCTTTGAGCTGGTTCATCACACTTGCTCCACAAGCTTTTTAATTTCTCATTGTTGTAGATGATGCATTTTTCATCACCTGTATGATGCATTTTTCATTACCTGTTATTATCATATGTTTCAGAAGTGAATTGTTTTCTTCACGTTTCAAGAGAGAAGCGCAGATAATTTCTCATTGTTGTAGATGATGCATTTTTCATCACCTGTTATTATCATATGTTTCAGAAGTGGATCCTTTTCTTCACGTTTCAAGAGAGAAGCGCAGATGTCAACATGCTTAGCGAGATGAATTGCTTTGAGCTTGTGTGGTTCCCAAATATCGAGCTCCCTAGCATAGCCAAGTTGTTTTAAATGGTTTTCAATGCTTGATCTCGATATGTTAAAATTATCAGCAGTCTCTCAAGTCAGTAAATGCTGAGTGGATTCGATCAATGCCTTTATTTTGTTGTGATCAACTTTGATTTGCCTTCCTGAGCATGGGGCATCTTTAACATCAAAATCTCCAGACCGAAATTTAGCAAACCAGTTCTGACACTGACGTAGTTTTAACGCATCTTCACCATACACAGCACATAACTTTTGATGAGCTTTCACAGCTTTTTTTTCCTTTTCTGAAGTAATACAGCAAAATATGACAAAAATGTTCCTTTTGATTTTCCATTTGGAAATCGACTCCAAATAAATAATAGTTAACAAAATTGTGCACTTTCTTTTTCTAAAACAAGGTTGAGCTGTCAGCTGTCAAGTTACACAAGGAATTTGCAGTTTAAAATGAAGTTAGTTACATTTCAAGACTTGTATGTCCATCTATTAAAAAAAAAACGCAATTACTGTTTGGCCAACCCAATAATATTTATGGCTGCTGAAGAAGTTATTGCATAGATGTAGTTTAAAATATCAAACTGCTATGTGTGCAGCAAGTATGGAATAAAGTTAGTTTTAACTCTGCCTCTTGTCAAGATTAAAGGCAATAAATATTGTAGGTTTTTGAAAGTAGTGAGTTGTCCTTTTATTGCATTTGAACTTGATCCTCAAGCCTGTTGTGAGCCCTTAATATCAAAGGTGTTCTATGACTTCTTTCCAGGTATGCTTCAGTTTTGGAGCTTTTACCTGAACCTTGGTCCTAGTTACAAAGATGAAATTATTCTTGAACAAATGATACAATAAATAAACTGTGCCCCTTAACTATCCTAGTTGTCCAGGTCTCTGGCTGCAGGGAGTGCCTGAGCCTGTCATTTGTACCGGAGGGCAGCAGAGAACACTGTGTGTTCACGTGTGTGTGCCGTGTAACCAAGTGAATGATCTGCTCAGCTTGGTGGCAGAGCTGAAAGAGGAAGTGGAAAGGTTAAGGAGTTTCAGGGATTGTGAGAGGGAGATAGATTAGGCCAACCAGGTGTGGTGGTGGAGTTGCTCTTTAGGTGAGAAAGCAACTAGAATGTATTGAGGTCTGCCTAGGGGCAGTTGAAGCGCAAGTTGAGAGCCTGTGGGTAAGAATTAAGGGGCATGCTAATATGGGAGACACTGTTGTGGCTGTCTATTACAGGCTGCCTGATCAGGATGAGGAAGCTGACAAGGCCTTCTACAGACAGTAGCCTCAGAATCACAGGCCCTGGTTCTCCTGGGAGACTTCAACTACCCTGACATTTGCTGGGAAGGCTACAAAGCCAGGCTCACACAGTCCAGGAGGTTCCTGTAGTGCATTGATGATAACTTCTTGACACAAGGAGAGGAATGCTGCCGAACCTTGTACTGACAAACAAGGAGGGACTGACTAAGGATGTGAAGGATTGGGGGCAGCTTTGGCTGTAGCGACCATGAGATGATGGAGTTCAGTACCACATGCATTAGGCACAGAGCAACAAGCAGGATTACAACCCTGGACTTCAGAAGCGCTAACTTTGGCCTCTTCAAGGAACTGCTTAGAGAAATCCCGTAGGATAGGGCACGAGAAGGTAGGGGGGGCCTAAGGGAGTTGGTTAATATTCACGCTCCATTTCCTCCAAGCTCAAGATCAGTGAATCCCGATGAGTAGGAATTCAATAAAGGTAAGAAGAGGTAAGTGAGGATGTGGTG
>NW_010171507.1:0-11726 GCF_000695765.1 Mesitornis unicolor
ATGTGGTCTGACCAGGGCAGAGCAGAGGGGATATCTTTTACTCAGGAACCTTGCTTGTTCCCCATAAATGATTGAAGAGATCTTTTTTTTAGGAATGATTTCTTGACTGCAAGAGTGGTCAAGCACTGGAAGAGGCTGCCCAGGGAGGTGGTGGAGTCCCCATCCCTGGTGGTGTTCAAGAAGCGCGTGGATGTGGCACCTGGGGCCATGGTTTAGTGGGCATGGTGGGGTTGGGTTGACGGTTGGACTTGATGATCTTAGAGGTCTCTTCCAGCCTTAATGGTTCTCTGATTCTCTTGGGTTTCATCAGTTGGGAGGGTCGGTCCAGTTACCTTCCTTCTGTGGAAAATGTTCAAGAACAGGAAGGACCAGCATCCAGCTCCCTGTGGGACTGAGAGACAGATGTGAAGTGTTTTAAACGTTGTTGCTGTAGCTAGGTGAATTCTGAATCTTTGGAAATTGAGAATTCTTTAGCCACAGAATTAGAGGTACTGAGTTCTCATAGTTTTTCTTTGAGGAATTTTTACAGACTTTACTACTGTTTGCTGTTGCGTGTTTGCATAACGTTTTCTTGACTGTGGGTAGGTTTTGCATCAAAAACTTATTATTAAAAAGCAGGGCTTGGGGATTATGATTGCACCATGGCTTTTGTTAACAGCCTTCGTGTTCAGAAGAGACGTAGTCCCTCTGATAGCATCTGCGAAGGAGAAATGTGGCTTCCTTCTGAGATTGGTCTGGCGATAAAAGCTTCCTGCCTTTATTGAAAAAAGAAAACAGCGTAGAAGCGTGCTTTTCTCCTTGGTGGAAAAGGCTGTTCTCAGGCCCTGGAGGTGCTGCTGCCATGCTGATTTTGAAGGAAGATGCTTTGGAAGGAGAAATCATTCTCATTCAGGTTATTAAGGTGGCTTCACATGCAAACTCTGAGCATTATGCAGCCTGTAAGTGAGGATTTCTATTAGTTACTCCTGGGCTAAATAAGAGCAGTTTTCTCAAGAACAGAAGGAGGGTGACCGGCGCTACAGCCAGCTCTCAAAATAATGTTGTAAGCCCTGAAATTTGTCTCTCTCCTTAAAAGAAAAGAAATTAATTTTTTAATAGTTCAGAAAACTGACTTATGTTAGTAGTTAGTTACAATTCCCCATATAATCCATACCAAAATTAACTTTCTGAAATGTCACAGAATCTCAGAATCATTGAGGTTGGAAGAGACCTCTGAGATCATCAGATCCAATCATCAACACAACCCCACCATGACGACTAAACCATGTGCCCAGATGCCACATCAGCACACTTCTTGAACCGCTTCAGGGATGGGGACTCTTCCTGATTATTTTAAGTGGCTTTAATCAATTACGATCAGCATATAATTTATTTTTTTATATAGACAACAGCATGTGTTAAATAAATCACATTATTTTTTTGCTAGCTCATCTCCATAATACACACACCCTTCATTGCAAACAATTTAGCTGTTGTTTAGCATCGGGAAAATTTTTCTAGACAGATGAAGGAGGCATTTTTCTAAGCTTTACCAAAATTGAAATAGCATTAACCTGTGTCTTCTGTTTCTAATTAGTTCAGAAAGATTGTTTGACATACATATGTTTAAGCGATAAGGCTGGTGAAGGAGTTGAGTGCCTCATCCAAAGTAGATGTTGTCTATAATACTTTTTGTTTGCAGCATGATGATGATAAATCGCTAGTTCGAAAATGTTTTTTAGATTAGGTTTGTATTAATTTAACACATAACTCCGTGAGTAAGTTACAATACATGGAAACAAAACAACCGAGACAAAGACATTTTTGTTCCGTTTGCAAATACCAAGAGCTGCTACTTAAAATTGCTACCAGTGGGAAACGTAACAGATGAGGTAATCCCCAAAGGGAAAAGAAGGAGCATGGTTGTGAAACACATTAAACATAAATCTTGTAAAGCTCACAGGGAATGCACTGAACTGAACCTGCTCAGAGTTCATGCCAATGAGAAATTCTGGTCAACAAAGGCAGATAAAGGAATTGCAAGTGACTGTGTTAAAATTAGTCTGGATTTTGAGAATGCAGGCTTGGATAATACGTAATAAAGTTTTCTAAATATGCAGCTCTTATTAATTTCATGGTTGTAGTGAAACTTAAAAATGTCGATGTTGTAAGACGCAAGGCTGCTGGAATAGCTTGCTGGGCCAGCAGGACAATGGAGGGGATTCTGCCTCTCTGGTTTGCTCTGGTGAGAACCCACCTGCAGTGCTGCAACCAGTTCTGGGGCCCCCAACACAAAAAGGACATTCAGCTGTTGGAGCGGGTCCAGAGGAGGCCATAAAGGTGATCAGAAGGCTGGAGCAGCTCTGCTATGAAGAGGGGCTGAAAGAGTTGGGGTTGTTCAGCCTGGGGAAAAAAAGGCTGCAGGGAGACCTTATAGCGACCTTCCAGGACCTTAAAGGGGCTTATGAGATAGATGGGGAAAGGCTTTTTACCAGGGTCTGTAGTGATAATACAAAGAATGATGATTTTAAACTGAAAGAGAGTAGATTTAGATTGGAAATAAGGAAAAAACTGCTTTATTATGAGGGTGGTGAGACTCTTTCACAAGTTGCCCAAAGAAGCTGTGGGTGCCTCCTCCCTGGTGCGCAAGACGAGGTTGGATGGGGTTTGAGCGACTTGATCCAGTTGATCCCGCTGATGGGAAGGGAGTTGGCCTAGATGATCTTTAAAGGTCTCTTCCAACCCAAACCATTCTGTGATTATGGTGTTGAGTTCAGTGTTGCTATGGCATCAAGGGAGTGTTGCCCTCACACTTTATAGTTGTCTCAAACCCGGATAGACCAGTTGTCTCTGCGTGTCAATCACAGAATCATGAAGGTTGGAAGAGACCTCTAAGATCACCAAGTCCAACCGTCTACCCAACCCCACCATGCCCACTAAACCATGTCCCCAAGTGCCACATACACTTGCTTCTTGAACCCCTCCAGGGATGGGGACTCCACCAGCTCCCTGGGCCGCCTGTTCCAGTGGTCCCTGGCCAGACAGCAGAAACATCCCCCATGGATCAGTCCCAAACACCATGGAGGGAGATGGGAACTCTTCCTGTTGCAGGAACGGTGGGGAATGGATGGGTGCATGTGCTGCTTCTTGTTATTTTGAAGCTGGAAATCTGAAGAGTTTGCTGCCCGCAAACTCTTGTAAAGGCAGAGGACATCAAATGGCCCATTTCTCCAGTTTCCCATTCTGGCTGCTGGCCTGGTTTGTGGGTAATTCAGTTCATGAGCATTAAACCGCTGGATTTTTATTCCTCTTTTCTGACTTCCTGAGATGTAGTTAATTGCAGAGTTGAGCTGTTCAGTGCCTTCTGCAGAGAAAATGAGAAAAAGGTGAAAGTCAAGTTACAGGCTGGGATCAGGAATCCCAATTAAATACCAAGCATTTCTGGGAGGCGGGTGGGAGGAAGAAAATGGAAAAAAACAGGTAGAGAAGAAGTCAGGAGAAGCAAAAAAATTAGAATAATCTTGGAAAAAGTTACAAATACCACAAGTACAGACTTCTGGGTTCGAGATTAAGATAAATAAATGCTGATACTTTTATTTCATCCTCTTGGCATTGCACGATGCTCGGTTATTTTTGGGCTTGGTTCATTTGTAGAGTGCGTGTTCTGCAGCTTGAGGTTTTAAAGCTTGAAATTATGGATTTATTTCGGTGAGCGAATGCAGTTTGTTGAGGTAATAGAAGTTGTACTGAACTGGTTGAATATTTGTGTGTAAATTTGCAGCAGTGTTTCCACAACAAATCTGGAAATATCTTAAAGAAGAAGCAAGACCTAAGTCAAAAAGAGCTATTTTTAATACTGGATTATTTATGCTCGTTTAAGTTTTACAAAACCGCAAATATCTATTGTTCCTTTTGTGCATCTTTATTTTCATTTGATTTGTATCATAAAATTATATTATTCTTCTAATAAAGGTGTACAAATGTGTAAGTAACCAGAGGAAAGGGAGATAAACTATTATGGAAAGCAAAGGTGGGTTTCTCTGGACGTTCACGTTCTGAAAGCTGGAAATTGAAAAAATGGAGAGAATCTGTAAAATGGAATGAATAAAATTTTTAATATTTTTTTCCAGAAAATAAGAATTTCAATGTATATCCCTATAAAAAGAATCAGTTAGGTGTCAGTGTAGCAATTTAGCGTATTTTAAATATATTAAATTTGTAAAATATACAGAATGACAGTAAATTCTGTATTGCTGTCATCGTAATTTAATCAAGAACTGTCACAATAAATAAGCTAAGCAGTTAAATTAATTCTGCTGTATGGAGTAAGTTTTGGATGGAGAGAGTTGCCTTACACTTGAAATTTTGCAGATAGAAATTAGGGAAAAAATTGATTTCAGAAACTTCTTGTTAAGGGCTGTAACAATTGCTCATTTGCAGTATGAAATCATGTTGAAAAGCGTTATTGATGATTTGGGATAGGCTGTCATGAACCCTTTTCAAATGTGATTTGTTTTTCATGAAGAAACACAAATTTTCCAGGCCAGAGCTGTCAGCCAGCTATTGTAGCCAAGATCAGCAAAATTAATAGGAGTGAATAAATGTCTGTTGTGGTACTCCTTCCCTTTTTGTTCTTACAACAAATCGCACCGTTTTCATTTGTATTAAATCTTGAAATTGCAGTGAATTCCTTCCAAAGATCTCTACCATTCAGGCCATACCTTTAAATAGATTTTTATTTTTTAATGGACATTTAGAAGTAGATGCCAGAATTTGTCAGGTGATTAAAAAGCATGCATTTCTAAATTAATTCATTTGTATTAGCAGTCCCCTCCACTGCTTGCATTTGCGGTTTTAACAGTAAAACAGTTGCTCTTTTGATAAAGACCATTTTATTTTTTTATACTTAGGAAATTCAAAACATCTGGAAGCTGAAGTACTGTTTTCTTGCTCTTTTCCCTACCATTTCCGTCAATAATGCACAATTATTTTCCACTTTTGTTCTGGTTCATACGAGTGGTTTCTCCCTTTTTTATTTTTTTTCTTTATATTTTAATTTTGTCAAGATTTTTTTCAGTTATTTTTAAAGAATTCGACTTTGCCTGGAGATGACTTTAGAGCTTGGGGGGTGTTGCAGAGATACATTAAGCTGCCGTTTCACCTCCCGTATAATGTAACACCATGTGCATTCCTTACGTGAAGAACAATTTTGGGATTCAGTAACTATCAGCTTGGCAATGCGTTTATTTCACGCTGAGACAGCTAAAACCATCTGTTGATAATTTGCTTTCTTGCGGACCTCTGACTCCCATCTCTGCATCGAAGCTGTTGCCTGAGCCTGTAATGATTCTTATTTAAGGCTTATTCACAGGGAATTGAGCATAAATAAATACTGAAGTTTCACAGCTTCATAAAAATCTGGTTATAATGAAATATTTAATGCTAAAAGAGGCAGAAACAATTAGTAATTATCTGAATTCCTAGTCCGTGGTTTCTTTGGGAACACAATTATTATTTCCTAAATGGACAGGTTTTTTGTAATTTTAATTAATATAAATAATTTATAATTGCTTATTCTGACATGATGATAGATATTTCCAGCTTGTTGTATGGCGTAGTCACAGGAACACATCCTAACAAAAAATAATAGATTATTGTAATATTTTCAGCATTTAAAAATTGATGGAATTTGTGCCGTATTTTTCAACCAGCAAGAAATAAATGTAAATATGTAAAAACTTGGCATTTGGTGGGCAAATATCTAATATAAATATATGGAAGAATTTCAGAAGTTACTTTAAGGATTGAAAAGGGCTACTATTACAGTCAGTAAGTGAAACGTATTCTAAATTATATGTAGCTATGAGGATCATTGCTCAAGAGTGCTGTGAAATCTGTGCTGTGGGGCAGAAGGGCAGTTTTGACTCGATGCCTAAAAATTTGCTACTTTTCTGATAGAAATCTGTTGCTGAAGAATTCAAAGAAATTACTTTATTAGATGGCCCGCATAGAAAGATAGATGAATTTGTGACAGAGCAATGCTCTGCATGGTTTTATCAGATTTAATCCAATTAAATAAAGTTTCCATTTCAATATATTTCGTACTTAAAAAAAAATAAAAAATTGTGACTTTGCATTCAATGAATTGAATCTTTATCAATACTAAAACAAGTTGTGTGAGAATATTATGCAGCGTGAATATTGGTTATTGTACCAGTAACTTTGGTAAATTTGAAGCTAAAACCCCAAAATATACCAGACAAGATGTGTTAAATAAACTGGATTTTTAGTCAAAGTAGGTTGGGTGTCTTGTAGGGATAATTTTACTATTAGCAAGATATCATCACATAGAGAATTTCAGTAAATGTACGAAATGTGTGAGCATATTCTTAAGATTTTGTTGTGCGTTTCTTAATCCATGCAGCTTTTTTCCCCTCTCTGTTCTTTATGGAGCATTGAATAGGATGGAGTTTAATATTTTAAAAAATAGAATTTTTTGGTAATCTTCTATTTTCAATTTCTCTTCCCTCATGCTTATTCCTCCATATTCAACCTGTAAAGCCCCACAACTGGGCTGTGTTTCTTTGGGAAGCACAGGGACTTTACAGGTCATCTGTAAATTGCATTTCTCCATGGACTTGAAATACTAGAAGAGGTCAATTGGAGAAGCTGTGGGACCTCCATCCTTGAAGATGCTGAAAAGGGTCCTGGGCAGGACCAGATGAGCCTGGTGGTCTCTGCCAAACGATTCTGGTTGTGCCTGCATTGAAAGGAAAGTGATGGAAGGATGTTGAGATTCTGGAGCGTGTTCAGAGAAGAGCCACAAGGATGGTGAGGGGTCTGGAGAACAAGCCTTATGAGGAGCGGCTGAGGGAACTGGGGTTCTTTAGCCTGGAGAAGAGAAGGCTGAGGGGAGACCTCATCACCACCTACAACTACCTAAAGGGAGGTTGTAGAGAGGTGGGTGCTGGTCTCTTCTCCCAGGTGATGGAGGATAGAACAAGGGGAAATGGCACCAAGCTGTGCCAAGGGAGGTTCAGGTTAGAGATAAGGAGGAAGTTCTTTACTGAGAGGGTTGTCAGAGGCTGGAACAGGGTGCCCAGGGAGGTGGTGGAGTCACCATCCCTGGATGTATTTAAAGAGTGGGTAGACGAGTTACTTAAGGATATGGAAATTTAGGACATTATGGCAGTTTCTCCAAAACAGAAGCGTTACAGATAAATTCAGATTTTCAGACTAGGCCAAATTTTCCTTGCCTGATCCTCGCTTTTATCCTTAGTCTGTGTGATGTTGTAGTTTTGTGAAGGTGTTCAAGAAATTTTGGAAGGGTTTTCTCTTGTTCTTTCATGTGAGATGTTGCTTTATTTGTATCTCAATGGGCTGTTCGTGCTTAGTTTTCTTTCTAAGAAGGCTACAAATTTGAGATGTTTTTTGCTTGTGCCCACTTCCTTCACCTTAATCATTGCACCGACAGCAAGCTTGGGTCTCATTACTCTTATTTAAAGATAAATTCATTAAAATCCTCTTGGATCTTGCATACCTGTTGTGGTTTAGGCCCAGTGTGTAACTGAACACCAGGATTCCCCAAAAAGGGCTAGTCAAAATAAGGACTGGGAGGGCTTCTCACCACTTAAGAAGGTCATGGGCAAAAGACAGACTCATCATGGGGAGGAAAAAATCAAAACAATTTTAATTTGATACCAACATCAGAGTAGAAGAGTGAGAGATACAACCAGATCTTAAAGTCAAAACACCTTCCCCCCACCCCTCCCTTCTTTCCAGGCTCAGTTTTTGGTCCTGGTTTCTTCACCTCTCCCCCTGTGCCCTGGGGCATGGGGGGTTGGGAGTGGGGGTTGCAGTTGGTTCGTGCCATGTGGTCCTTGAGGGGTAGGGAGGACTCCTCCCAGCCTCTGCTTCCACGTGGCACCCTTTCCACAGGAGAAAAAGTCCTCAAAAGTCCAATCTGGGTCTGCCCACAGCTGCAGTTTCCCTCACACACAAAACTGCTTCAGCCCAAGTCCACAAAACTCCAGTCTGGGTCTGCCCATGGTCACAGTTCCCTCACACACAAAGTGTTCAGGTGGCCCTGCCCCACCGGGGCAGTCGACCCGACTCTCACCACAAGTTGCAAAAGGGGAGCCTGGTCTCGGCGTCCTCCTCCTCCTCCCTCTCTTTTCTTTTCTTCAACTGACCTTGGTGTTCTTCAAAGTTGTTCTCAGACCCTGCTCCTTTCTCCGCTGCAGGTCTCGTCTGATGGTTCTGAAGGGTTCTCAGCTCTCTCTCTTTTCGGGCTGGAGCTGCAGCGGGGCTTAAGCTTAAGCTGTGGCTGGGGCCGGCCAAGCCCAGCTGGACAGGGCCAGGGCTGTGCCACCCGCACCTGGGGCTGTGCTGGTTGGGATCGGTGCCAGAGAGCAAGAGAGCATTCCCTGCACCCCCTTAAATCCATGAATTCGCAGGGGCGCTGATTGGCTTGGCCCTGGTCAGAGGTGGGGATGACGAAAGGAAAAGGGGGAGCTTTTCAGGTAGCTTCTTAAAGGGCCATGTCCATAGCCCTTCCCCCGTTACCAAAGACACAACCAAAAGCCCCTCACGGAAAACCCAATACAGTACCCAAAAACCTAATGGCTTTTTCTCCAGCCTCATTATTGTCAGCACATGAGTGGCCATAGGTGGCCTCATCCCCCCTGCGCTGTTTGGGTGGGAAGCTGAGATTTTGGGGCTAATCTTCTTAGTGATGAAGAGTGGTGACCATGGGAGGACACCTAAGGTGGTCGATTCGCGGTCCCTGTGATTTGTTTCCTTGTTTCTCAGTGACATTTGGCCTTAACAACGTGATTACGAGTGTGTTAAGAGGGATCTTTTACTTACAGATGTGAAAAGAAAAGTCACACACCCCAGTGGTTTTCAAAAGAAACAAAAGCCGCTTCCCTGTATTGACAGAATGCTCAATTCGGTCAAAACAGCCTTGAAAATGTCGGTGAAAGAAACCAATTTTGGGAAATACAAAAGGTTGCATGAGGTTTAGTCTCTCATAGGAAAAGGGTTTGGAAAGAAGAATCTCACTTGGGCATGGATGGGTGGAAATGAAGTAACTGCTCACACATTCATTTCCAGATTGGGGAAGGACGTTAATGAAAAACCCTTTTATAAAACTCTTTTTCTAAGGGTAAAGCCCAGGAAGATTGAGGAGTTAATCTCAAGAGATGTCTTTGATACTTTGTTTTGTTGAGATAAAGCTATTTACATATATAAAGATATAAATATACACTTCATGTAGCACGAGCCCAGTGTCTTGCAAAC
Organism: Mesitornis unicolor; assembly: GCF_000695765.1. NCBI lineage: Eukaryota > Metazoa > Chordata > Aves > Mesitornithiformes > Mesitornithidae > Mesitornis > Mesitornis unicolor. The sequence goes on from NW_010171507.1 coordinate 9,280, forward strand.
ATGTAAACACTGAGCTGCTTATTTTTTAAATCGCTTTGTAGAAAGGCAGGCAGCTACTGTGAACTATTTTTGTTTATAAACTTTCTAAATATGTTTTTTTTTCAAGCAGGCTGCTAATTGCTTTTTAACACAGATCCTTAATTGTTCAAATATTTATTTTTTTTTCTTTAGAACCAGATATTAAAATCATGTTTTGTTGCAGTTGAAATTGAAACTGGCTTCCATCCTTGCTATGAAAACAAGACCTTAAAACAAACTGTGCTTGTGTACGCTGATGTGCCAATACGTATTTTTATATAACAATGTCTTTATGGGGTTTTTTCATGCCTTTTTCCAACCAGCTTGTAGAACAAAATGTGACACAGAGTATTGCATCATACTCGTTTTCTGGATACTTCTTTGTTAATTGAAGTAGATAATGTTAAACAGCAATTTTATAATTAATCAATAGGTTGTATTGATTTTAGCTGCTTTTCCTCTTAGTATCCCACTTTTACGTGCCAACCTGTGGGGCTGAGTAACTCTGGCTTTATAAGAGCTGCAACAGATCTTCATGAGATGTTTTTTTTTAAATAATTAGATTTTTAAATTAATTAATTTGCATGTGTGTTTCTTGATGCAGGCTGCAGAAACGTTGTTCCGAATGGCAGTAGCAAGAGGAGCTATTACACCTTTAAGACACGGAGAAGTAAGGCTAAATATTTTATTTCATTTCATTTCATTTCGTTTCGTTTCGTTTCGTTTCGTTTCGTTTCGTTTCGTTTCATTTCGTTTCATTTTATTTTATTTTACTTGCACATGTGATATCATGCTTTATTAATGTAATGCTTTCACAAATTCCTGGAAAAAGTCTTCAAGGAGAGTGGAGAGGGCTGGACTATGTGTAACTTGCCTACCTACATTATATCGCACAGAATCACAGAATCGCTCGGTTGGAAAAGACCTCTGAGATCATCACGTCCAACCGCTCCTGTCTACCCACTAAACCATATCCTTAAGTACCTCATCTACCTGCTCTTTAAATACATTCAGAGATGGTGACTCCACCACCTCCCTGGGCAGCCTGTTCCAGCTTCTGACGACCCTCTCAGTAAAGAACTTCCTCCTTATCTCTAACCTGAACCTCCCTTGGCACAGCTTGGTGCCATTTCCCCTTGTTCTATCCTCCATCACCTGGGAGAAGAGACCAGCACCCACCTCTCTACAACCTCCCTTTAGGTAGTTGTAGGTGGTGATGAGGTCTCCCCTCAGCCTTCTCTTCTCCAGGCTAAACAACCCCAGTTCCCTTAGCCGCTCCTCATAAGGCTTGTTCTCCAGACCCCTCACCATCCTTGTGGCTCTTCTCTGAACACGCTCCAGAATCTCAACATCCTTCTGATAGTGACGGGCCCAGAACTGAACACAGTACTCGAGGTGCGGCCTCACCAGTGCCGAGTACAGGGGTATAATCACCTCCCTGGACCTGCTGGTCACACTGTTTTTAATACAGGCCAAGATGCCATTGGCTTTTGTCAAAAAATATAGGTATTTTTTAAAAGAGAACAAGAATTTAAATCCTACCCAGTGGGAGACTAAGCATTATTAAAAAAACACTTTATTTTTCTCTTTGCTTGAATTATGGTTTAGTCTTATAATAGAAGGGACTCACAAAAACATCCTCTTAGCCAGGCAATTTTTCACTGGATTTTCTCTATTAAAAATGGTAGAATCGAAACAAATTCCTATGAGGTTGATCTTTGTTATTTGTGACTGCAGAGAGGTTACTTCGGCTTTTGTTCCTTTGAAGAAATTGGAGACTTCCAGTAGTATCTGAAGCATTAACACATGAATTATGCTAAAGAGTATAAGCATATTTGAGTATTATTTTACTCATACATGCTTCTGTTGATGGTGAATATTTGTTTCCTTCTGGTTTTATATCAGGAAATTATTGTTCTGAACAGTGCTGATCAAATATCTGCAATATTGGGTGGTGGGATTTGTGCTCAGGTTGATTTTAATTTGAAAATATACTATATTCAGTCATAACATTGGAAATGAGAACTGGTCTGGGCATTGCCACAGCAGGATGCTGCAGTATGGAGAGTTTTAAACACAGAAACCTCAGTGTTTTTTGAGAACAATCTGATTTTGACCAGGTTTTTAGGTAACTTTGTGAAAAGTTTGGGTAGTAGACACAGCATCCGATCTAGAATCTACACCTGGACTTACCCTGGAGTCCCAGCCGTGCTGTAAAATGTTCCTTGTGCTGATGAATTTCACTTCTCCTTTGAAACAAAGGAATATATCTGAAGTTGTACCTGAGATTTCCTCTCTGGCTATTGTCTGTATTTTTAGCTTTTCACAGAATCACAGAATATTAGGAGTTGGAAGGGACCTCAAAAACTCATCCAGTCCAACCACCCTGCTAGAGTAGTCACACAGGAACACGGCCAAGGGTTTGGGTG
>NW_010171508.1:0-16209 GCF_000695765.1 Mesitornis unicolor
GTTGTTTCACATGCTTTTCCAGCACAGCTAATGACAAAACTACCATTGAGGTGAGTAAGGGCAGCAGTGGTGTTACTGTGGAAGTGGAGAGGTGGGGTTCTATTGTACTGTGGGAGAGGGGTTTGTGCGCCACAACTCTGTGCCAAAAAATAAAATATTTTGCTCTCAATATTTGCCTTAAATTAGTTTGTACACTATGAATTAATCAATTACGGCCAACCTACTTTGGAAATGAAATTCAGGATGAGTAGTGCAATTTGTATTTGTCACACTTAAAGAACTCCATTGTACTGAAATGCAGAGGATTTGAAAACAACTAGTTTTAATGCTCTCTAGCTTCTCTTTCTAGAGGCTGATGCAAGAACAAATTGACTTGCTGTGCCTTTTAGTTCTGAAAAAGAACAAACCGAAATACTCCCCTCCACTTCTTATATCAAAATCGCTCTCTGCATTTCAGTGTACAAGCTATTAAGTTTTTTTGAATTTGGATCAAATCGGGCATTTCCCCTCCCAGCAAATAGTTCTCTAGCGTGCTTTATACATTTGATTTGAAGGACGGTGTATTATTTGATGTTCTTAGGAGATAAACAATAAACTTTTGAATATGTTTTTTCCATTTGAATACAAGCCTAGGGATGCTTCACCCTGCATCCTAAAGCCTGATTTCCCCTGGGACTCATTATCATGCAGCTCACATGTTCAGTCACCTACACTGTTGAACTTACTATCAAATAACCTTTGAAACGTTACTAGTTATTATGTGTCAGAGGGCAGATTTATGATAAACTAACTTTGAAACAAAATAATGAATTCTCAGTGTTCTCTTTCCAGCAGCCTTTCTGGTAATTTTGTTGGATTTAAATTTTAAAACGTAAGTTGCCTTTTTCTCTTATTCTATCATATAAAACAGCTCCCTCCCCTCATGAAATGTCTCCCTCCTTAAATATGGTTTATGATGATTTGAGCACTGCCTATAAAGAATAAAAATGAGAACATTTATCTGTGAGCTACCAAACTGCCCACTGGAGTTCATCTGTGATTAAACTTTCATAGCTTTCTAACTTGGTGGTAGTTAAATTAACTTAACCTTTAGTATAGTCCACCGGTGTCCAAAATACAGCTGTGCAATAGATGTTTGCAAACAGAAATGTTTCCTAGTTGCACCTTTTACTGCCAGTATTTTGAGGTTTTGAGCATGGTTCTTACAATAGAGTGATAAAACCAATAGTGTTGTCTTCTCAGAAAACAGAAACATGGTTTATGATGGGCCAGAAAGGCTGTCCAAAAAGGTTTTCCGGAAGGGTATCTTGAATTTCAGACCCCAAAGTTTATATTTAGGAATATAAATACTTGGCCAATTTTCAAGAAGGCTGAGCATGACTTCAGGGGGTCTGTAGGCACTTGGCCTCTTTTAAATAGCCAAAGCGATCGTGACTTTTAATGAGATTGTATCAGAGGGATGAAATTCAGGTGGATAAATGCTATCTAATAATTTTGGAGGTGATTAGAATAGCAAACACCTGCAGATGGAATTTAAAAGTGCACTATGTCAAAACTTTAAAGTCTGGCTAATTTGGAGAAAAATCAGTGTAGCTCTTCTTGGTATCAATGGGATTTTTTCTTTTCATTGTATTTCAGATAAGTATCAGGCAGATTAATGTCTATAGGATTTTCATCTCCTGCTAGACAGAAATCTAGGCTTTGAGATATTGCTTATCTCTTCTACTTCATGGAAAGTGCCTGACCCGGGGTAGCTCTGTGAAGCTGAGGGACAGAGCCACCATCTTCAGTGTTCTCTCATCTCTTGTGCTCCACTTGCCGTGATTATGGTTCTCCAAGGGCATTACGGGCAAAAGTTCCATATCAGGCTGTCTATTAATATTTATGCAGCGATTCAGGAGGTAATGCATTGTTAAAATACAAGTTGGAAATGCACCAAATTGAATCACTTTTAGTACCAGGAATTGTCTAGTTCTACATCAGATAGAAAAGGTGGGGGGTGCTATCATTACAACGTTCTTGTTTTAACCAAGTTATTTGCCAGTTCTAATATTGCTTGAATTAAAAGGGAGATAAACGCTATTGTGTGGATAAAGTTTTTGAAAGGAATGAAAACTATATATATGAAATTTAATGTGAAGTGTTAAAAATACTTAAAGCAATTCTATTCTATGTTGATATGTCCACATGGTAGTGCCATGGCAGTCTGTCACTGTCTTCATGCGTGAGGACTGCTTGCATGCACAGAGGCCAGCGGGAATTGTCTTTTACTACTGTGCAATTCCTCCTGCTTAAACGTAGAAAGAATATTTTTTAAATCACTGATATCACTTCATTTTTACAGCTGCCTGCTTGCATCAGGCTAGTAATATAAACTCTGTCAAAGACCAATCTCTCCCTTCCACAGGCTACAAAATCCACAATTATTATTTAGAGTTAACCTCTGAAGAAAGTGTTCATCATTTAAACTGTTCAACCCCCAAAAAAAGAATTGTTAGCTATTGTTATCTGAGGACCTCCTAGAGTCTTCTCTTGGTCAAATAAGGCTGCTTTTGTTTTCAGTAGGAGTTTTTTCTGAGGACAAGCTGAGATTTCATGCAAGCAAAATAAACCCAGTGAAAGTAAAACATTAATTAAAATGTATTAAAGGAAAAAAAAAAAGAAAATGTTCAAGAAGAGCGTGGTGCTCAAATAAAGCACTTTTTTCAGGTCACTTGGCTTTCTGATGTAATTTCTGGCAGATTCGTTAGCCTGGCTCCATCACGTTCTGTTCTGAACCATAACATGATAGGAGATGATCAAAGTGAGAATGCTAAAGGCTCAGGACATTTAAAAAATGTTCTATTCTGGAAATTGTTCTAAAACTATAAACAGATTACATTAAAAATGTGTGTTGCTGAACATGGTTGCTCATCATCCTTTTTTAGAAGGAGCTATTGAGAAGTTTGGGTAAACAGCCTTCAAGTCTTTATGATGGCAGGCTGAAAATTTCTCCAGAGTTTTAGGCAACCCAAGCCTCTCTGAAATGTAATATAACCCATTTCTGTGGTTAGGCATGTTGTTTTTATCTTTATACTTGAAAGTGGTAAGCATATGGGTCAGATCACCCACTCCTGCTAATGGACACAATTCCATGGACTTCAGTGTCCAATTATGCCAGCTAAAGATCTGACCATTGCTGGGTTTTATTTCCTTATTTTTCTTGTCTTCCTGATCTTTGACCCTCTATCAAAGGAACACCATCTATAATATGATAATAATATGAATTTCAGAGCTCACTTCCTAACAATATATATCCCAAAGAATTGTAAAGATGCTCACTTTTATAGGAAACACAGCTCATGAGCAGTTTCAGTCGTTTGATTGTCTTTGCTTGGCACAGGAGTGAGCCTCAGGTAGCTCTGCCTGGCGTTGCAGTGGAGTGTAAAACATTTTTTTGCATTTCCATGAAACAGTTGCTCTGCAGGATGAGTGAGTAAATAAACTCATTGGTGAGTGAGTCAACAAAATGACAGGAGGTCATTTTTTCTAATTTTAGATGCATTTTAGTGCTCAGGAAAGTGAGGCATTTTTGAGTTTTTAAGGGCTACACACTCTGGTGCTCTCAATCAGCACTAGGATGTGGCTGAAGCTGGAGGCAGAAATATATAGGCAGTGCGAGACCTTAGGTACATAATGGAGCTACACAAGAGTGTAAGAAGGATTTAGATCTATAAGCAGGTTTTGACTATCTATTTTGATTTATGGGCTGGGTATCAGTATGTGTTTTAAGGAACCATTAGAGTTTGTGATTTGAGATATGCAGAGAGCAGCCTTCCCCCTAGTCTTGTGCAGGGAAGGGTGATGCAGGCTCCTCGTGTAGGCACACATAATTCTCTATAGTGGAGAAAATGGCAGAGGACAGCCTGTAGCAAGAAATCCCTTTGCTTCAGACTCTAGACCAAATAAGTGATGGAGTGGTCAGGAATGGCATGATCCATCACTCACTGGCTGAGAAAGTGGGAAAAGAAAAATAGGGAATACCTATCCTGTGCTTCAATGTAAAGCATGCATTCCAAGTGTATTTTTTAGGTAAGTTAGTGTTGTTGCTGTTGATAGGGCCACACAAATGCTTGAGAAAGGCTGGGAGTTGGAGGTGCAAATAAAGCAAGGCGTAGGAGCCGTGCTGGGGCACTGCATAAGGAGCAGTGCTGGGGCACTTGACCAAACTGTGGCTTGAAACTTGGCTGTATGAGATGTTGCAAGAGGAGTACCGGGGCAATCACTTGAAAACTGTAGCGAGAGATTTTTTGGCACCTCCTGACCTCCCCTGTCCCCCATGCTGCTGCAGATGTGGAGCTCCTCTTCTTGGGTGGCAACAGCAGTTGCAGCTGGTGACCCTTGTTTTGTGCCCTCTTGGCTCTGTCTTCGCTACAGCTCTTATCATTTGGACAAATGCTGCTCTTGTTTACAGTAGTGTAAATTTGGAGCAACCCCTCTGCCACTTCTCCAGCACAGATATTGCATTCTGTGTAATTCCTCTCTCCTCCTTCACACAGATGGAGCCTGGGAGGCGTCGGAGGGAGGCTGCTCTTTCCGAATATCCATGCATCGATCTTTTCAGCCCCCGGTGACTGTGCTGGCCATACATTCAACCTATGTAGATATGGGAGCTGCTGCTGGTCTTTTTGGTTTTTTTTTCCTTCTCTGCTCACAACACTTCCCAGCTCTAAACCCAGTTGTAACACAGGAACCATGGATGCAGCCTCCAGTTTCTTTACTGCAACTCATTACTGCTGCTCCAGCCCTGAGAAAAGGCTGCCTGCCCATGACAAACTGTGCGCTGGCTCCGTGATTTGTGTAAGCTCAAATTTTCCACTAATTCACTTATATATACTAGATGGAAAACACAGCCTCGGGGCTGCTATAAACTATGCTGCTGGAGCCACAAAGGGCCGTCCTGCCAGCTGGGGAATCACTGGAGCATGCCATGCACCCGAGGAAGGAGGGAAATGGACTTGTCAGAGGAGCTGCAGCACGGGAGCAGATCCGGCCCCGCCATGGAGCGGTCGCAGCCCCAATGGCACAGCCCTGTCAGCTCGGGTCCTCATACCTGAGCTGGTGTGAGGACATCCTGGCTGGGTCACAGGCAGGAACAGATGCTGTGTCCTGGCCACTGTGAATGCTGGCTACTGAAAACCAGCCGCTGTTTTGGGCTGCTCATTGGAAAACACTGTGGTTTGCTCTCCTTTGCACTCGATCCACCCTGGCGCTTTGTTTAGTGCCACAGTGCAAGCCTGCAGCTTTAATTTTCTCTATAATCCACTGATAGATGATTTAAGAGTGTTTTCTTTTAAGAACAGCCAGAGTGCCACGTTGGCTGACTCCCCAAACGATTGCTTGTCTTGTTACAGATAGCTGTTGACCTGTTCCTTTAATGTTCCAAGTCTGCATCTAACCACTCTCTTAAGCTAGCCTACTGCCTTCTTTTTAATGAAATTGTCCCTTTAGCCTTTTTCCTGGGCTGACTTTTCAACAGTAACATTAGAAACAGTCTGCTCAGTTCTTTCCTCTTCTAACACCTTGCCCAGAGCTAACTTGCAGCCTCACTCTGTCAGCTGTAAGATATAGATATACTGTTGTCTTAATTACTCATATTTCTCCCTCTGCTCATAATTCTGCTTGTTCCACCAAAGAGCTCTTCAGAGAGCTTTACTGCTTCCCTTTTCCTTTCTTTGGGGGTTTAAAGGTTGTCAGATATATAAACGATCCTTGTTGCAGAGCTTTGGTGGTGACAGTGTCCTTTGTGGAGAAGATTTAGAGGGATGGGAGAACTAAATACGAATGCTTTTAGACTACATCTCTGTGGAAGAAGAGAATACACTATGTACTCCCTTGCATAACAGAGCATCAGGGAGTGCTTTTGGCAAATCCCTTCTCTAATGAACAGCTGGGCAGCTGTTTCTTCTACAGCTTAAAGTGTAGATGCTGATTTTTCAGGAGCAGGGTTTGCTTTACCCTCTTTCCCTCCACCACTGCTTTCCATGGCTGTATCTGGCCTGCTGCTATTCCTCTAAAAATACTATTGAAAATGCTCTGTTGAAAAATGCTGCTGTGCCACAGGGAAACTGTAGTCCTTTGTGGTTTCAGCTCTCTCTTTTATGATTATACACTACTGTTTCTGTTATCTGTATTAATTAATCTGTGCTGCCGTAAGTACTGCATGTTGAGCAACCTACAGCAGACCAGCAGTGTGGTGTCTGTGTGTTTTGGCAAAGGTTTGGACAAGTTTTATCTTAGAAATGAGCTCTCTAGTGGGGGACACCTTTGGCCAAAGTCCTTCACTCCTGTCTATTTGAAGTCCACTCTCACTTTTATCAGATGCCAACCTTATACAGTAAGGTAGCTCAATGGTGGAATATATCTTAGTATTCAGCTGGTTGTCTTAGTTCAGCTGGCTGACAGGTTCAGGAAGCAGTACTGTGAGTTTATGTTAACTGAATAAATTTATTCAGTAATTAGGAGCCTGCCAAACTGCTGCGGTTGAGCCTGTTTCCATCGTAAAGCTCGGGTTGGTGGGGTGGTTGGAGGTGGGTCAGGACAGGGTGTGCTTTCCACAAGTAGGGCTTAAGGCCTCCACTCAAGTTTTGTTGTGGTTGCTTTTTAATAATTATCTGGTGAAAATGCTGTGCAAGAATGTAAGAAGAAACCTTTTAGCATTAGAGAGTGAGAGATGGCAACACTAAAGATAACCCACAACTCTGAGGTTTAAACTGACCTAATAGCAGTAACAGACAAATAAACAACAGGCTGCAGTAAGCCATGATCAAACTCTTGCAGTAGCTCAGACGTGACTAAAGAGTCTGTTAGAGGAAGCAAACAGAAATAGGTGAGAGATGCTGGTGAGAGGAATTAGAGTAATTCTCTTCTGCATGGAGGAAATAGCTTTTCAAGTTAGTGCTCTGCTCTTGAAGAGCTGAAAAGGGTCAGAGTAGCTGCCTCAGAGAAGTCAAGTTTCAGGCAAGGTCACATGAGATAGGACACATGGGGAAGCCATGCAAGTGGCAGCTCATTTCAGACCACCTTGTATGGGAAGCTCATAGTCAAGGAATACCACCCAAATAACACACAGTGCACCTCCAGCCCCAAGATTGGACAAAAGGGCCGGTGAAGGTGGCCCCATTAAAAATCCAAGTTCCTTGATGTTTGCCACAGAAACTTTTTTGTTGCAGAGCAAATGAACACAGTGATCTGTGATGCTTGGCTTGGCAGGGTGAGCTCTGCCTGGGGGCAGGCTGCACAGACACCTCATTTGCCTTTGCAGAAGGCACCAGGACTCCACGAGGAAGGACTCTGGGAAGCTGGCAGAGCCCTGGGGCCATCAGTTCAGCCTGATGCTACTGCGAGGGCTGACAGTGTAGCTGGAAGCTGCAGAGTGCAGGTGGTGAGTAGGTATTCAGCTGTATTTGCTCAAGGTTTCCTCTTGGAGTCCCAGCACTGTCTCCTAGGAGCGGCTCTGAGGGCACAGTGGTTGGTTAAGTAGGTGGTCGTGTAGCTGCTTTGGCACCAAGTCCACGCTGGCAGCTACTCTGCAGGGAGCAATTTCCTTCCCAGTGCATTCTCTGCAGTGATGTTGGACAAACGACTTGACCTTGTGCCTCAGCTCTCTAAATGTAAGGATGTTTCCCTGTTAACTCCTCTCTGCAAACCCAAGGGCTGTTAAAAGAAGTAGGTCTCATGACTGTGTGGTACTTGGATGCCATGGTAATGTAATTAGCTGCACAGCGATCTTACTAAAAATGTCCTTGGTGGAGGAGAGGATGGGGTGGAGGACTTATTTAGAGGACGGATGTTAAAGGGGAAAAAGTTTCCAGACCTGTGGCTTCACCACCACTTGACTGCACAACACAGGTCCTCAGTGCAGAGGTGAATCCAGAGGTTCATAGTGTTCTCTACGTGTCCATATGAGATATAATGCAGCACAAACTATTTGAAGCATTAATAGATGATATAACAGTTTTCCACCCCCAGCAAGCATTTTGAAATTTTTATATGGTATCTCAGGCTAAAAATCTTTTTGAGCTGATGTTTAACTTGCAGCAAACTTCAGGAAAGTATTCCTTTTACTATTACTTTCCCTTTTTCTCCCTCTTTCTCTTCAAAGTTATATATGGATCCAGGAACTTCTGGGCTGCTTAATCCAAAAGAAAGAGGCACAGGGTTCTGCGCAGAAATCTGAAAGCCTCTGTGCAGGAAAGCCGTGCTGCTGATTACTTTATCTCTGTTACTCTGCCAAACACCCAGACTTTGGCAGCCTGGGTCTTTTTTTTTTTCTTTTTCTTTTTCCTTTTTTTTTTTTTTTATATCCGTTAGGTCTTTTTTCTCCCTACCCTCTGAATGACCTCAGTAGTGATGGTTGCCAAATGTTACCTCTATTAAATATGAGGATGTGTATCAGCATCCACGAGGCGCACGCTTCTGAACTGTTCAGAGCAGCAGCCTGTGAATTTTCTGAAACTTTTGGAGTTAATACCTTAGCTCTGGTTAGCTGGTGGTTATTGTAGAATTGTGCCACCAATTCTTTTATTTCTACTCCGGCGAGGAAGAAATTTCTTTCTGGCATTTATGGTTAACCCTACTGTTCATTTATACAAGAAGTCATTGGTTAAATGGAGACTAACCGTAGTAATAAGAAGTAAGGTTTTTCAGCAATATTCAGAATATTTTTTCAAAAATTAGGTGAGAGCTTGCAGTGATGTAATGAAGAGAAAACTTGGATTGGGTGGGATTTTGGTGGATTTCTTCGTTCAGACATTGTTCCCTTTTATTTGGATTTCCTTGCATGGTGGGACAAGGCACAGCCAGCTATATTTTCCATCCTGATGAATGAAACTGAGCTCAAGGAGTTTAGCTGAGATGGGCTTCCTCTGCAAGAAAGATTGCTCTTTGTTGCCTGAATCATAACTTTAAGGCATGAAAACTATTCATCAGGAAAGCAGCATTTTAATTCCTTACATCTTGCAGCCTGATCTTTGCAGAGTAAAAAAAAAAACCAACCAAAAAATCCTTATTCACTGAAGTTGATCAGAGTTGTAATAAGTTTATGGAGTCACCTTGATTGCTGTACAGCACTGTGGTCTTGACAGTATGTTCTCGGTAAGACAGCCCATTGCCGTGATTTAATCCAAATCTGTTTAATCATATATAATCCACATAATTCATATGTACTCACCAAGGATACAGTTTTATAGCTGTACTGAGGGGAGGGAAATCTTGTGTTGTCACAAGTCTTGCTGACATCAGTGGGGTTTCTTATTGATGTAGGACTTAGTGCTGGCACATGCAATTACAGCAAAATTTGGGGTTTAGCAATATTATTAGCAATTCGATGTATTTTTAGGAGGCAGTTGCTTTGAGGTAAGTGAGTAAATGAACTCTGGGCCACATCCAACAAAATCTCTGAGAGCTGTGCCCAGTGGTCATTTCAGGGAAAATATATACAGTAATCTGAAATTATGTGTTGTGCAATTAAAAAATCATAAATGTTTCATTTGTATTTTTGGCTTAGAAATTTCACTTTATACAAACTATATAAAAAAAGAGCCTGTGCTCCTCCCAGGGCATTCTTTATTGTTTCAGCAACAACAACAAAAAGATATTTGTCAGCATAAGTAACACACAGACGTTATTGCAGTGTTACTGGTTACAATTTTCATGTTCAGGATACCAGTATCAGATGACACTCCATTTGCTTAGCCATTTGTTAATGTGATGCACATGCAGCTCCGTGGCCTGATGCCTCGTAGCCCTAAATCTAAAAAACCTACTCCAACCCACGGGTAACTGTAAACATCTGAGTAATCCTGTTGAAGTCGGTCCATGCATCCGTTAACTGTGCAAACCAATCCTTAAAAAAATTATGAAAAGGGCAAAAAGAAAACACCGTGCTTTCCAAGCCAATGAAACTCCAGACGTGCTTAAAGTTAAATACTGGAATAAATAAATAGTTTGTGATCTTAAAGACTGAATCCGTACTCACAACCACAGCTTATCGAGTGAAAACATAATATAAGGTGAACTTTTTTTCAGTTTGCATGCTGTATCACTTCTGATGCATTTCTTACTTGATTTTTTTTTTCTTTGTGGCCATTTTTCAATTTTCTATGGATTTGTTTTGATTACAAATAGGCATACACATTAGCTAAAGCCAGATAATTTCTTCTGGCCAGCTTTGCCAGTAAATCACTGAACTATGTAATTGGGTTTGTATAAAATTATGCATTGTTAACTTGGGAATAAGTAAAACAGAAACAAAAAGTTGGTTTTTTAAAAAAAGGTGTAACTTTTGTGCAAAACTTTTACTTTGACTCTGTTCTTCTGCTCTCTAATGTGATCGTTTTGATCGTTCTTTCAATGTTGAATGAAAAGCGAACTACAGAATAAATCCAAGTGAAACTGGTAATAATTTCTGGTTTGGCTTGCAGGTGGAGCTGAATAACATGCCCACATTTGTGATTAACTGCAGGCAGTATATTCTGATGATGATGGTATTCAGACACATACCCAAACAATTTGATTCAGACAAATTGGATACAAGACTTTGACCAGCATGAGAAGAACAGGTGAGAACGCTTGAGAGTGAAGCTGAAATAATAAGTTTTCTGATGGTCAGGAAAAATATTTATTCAATAACGCAATAGATCTTCTATTAGAAACTCAAAATACTAATTATAATCTGCCTAAAGACTTATTATAAATGAAGTGGAGATAGAAACATGTTTATATTATGGGGAGGCTTATTTGCAGATAAGCAGGAAACCAGTCACACATCTTCACAAACATAATTTTAGCTGTTTTAATTAGCAGGTTTGCTTTGATTTAATTTAATTCAGTGATTCCTTCTATCTTTCCTGACACATGTGCAAGTAAAATGTGCTGACCTGACTTTTGACATCCTGCTTCCTTTTTTCATTTCTGTTTTTGTTGTTGTTGATTTCGGCAGTGTTTATGGTGAAATGATTGGGTCAACACTTCCTAACAGCCAACAGATGTAGTGTGGGGATGACAACTCCACATTTGAGTGGTCTTTTGTTACCCCAGCACTGACTGATTGCTGAGGTGCTGGAAGCCAGGGTGTCAAAGGCCATTAGGAGTCCTAATAACCTCTAGATCCCAATTCTATTAAGGGTTGGAATGACAAAAAGTATGCCTTTTTGTGTTGTTGCGTGTAAAAGTGAGTGAGCTTTTTTGCTGGAGAATGAGAACCTAGAAAGAAGCCCCATGTGTGCCTTTAGCAAATTATTGTAGCTTGTGTGTCAACTTTGGCTTGAGAAAGCAAGCTTTAAAAGCTGTCAGAATTCATATATTTAATGTTTGGAGATTCGGTGGTTTTATTTAACAGTGTGAGTAGTTATTGACAGAATAAAAACACATAGTCCAGAATAAAAATACCACACTAATGTACTGACAAAAAAAAAAATATCAGTGTTGACTTTGCTGAGCTTTTTGTTGGTCTCAGTGCTTGGAAACTATTTGTTCTTTTTCATGTGAGAAAAAACAATTGCTAATACACCAGGTGTTGTTCTCCCTTCTCCCTCCACCCCTCCCTTTTGCAGAGCCTCACAGTTGTATGACAGGTAATTAAAACAATCACTGAAATGTTTCAAAGCTGTTGTAGCCTTTAGTTGACTTTTAAAATTCATATTTGATAAAGAATGGTAAAATTAATTTGTATCTGGCTCAGAAAAGTACTCTTTACTTGAGCAATGGACTTTACAACATTGCCAACAAAAAGAATGAAATTAATATCATACTTGCCTTTATCTAGGGTTATTCTGTTAACTGTTTTATACTAGAAATTAATTTCAATATAATACAGATATCTGCAAGTCTTGAATGCAGCAGCTCTAGCACATAGTCAGATAGCTCTCCTACTTCCTAACCATGGTAAAAATAATAATTCAAGAGGAGTAAACTTGCCAGGACAATTAAATGATTCTGCTCCTAGATAATCGAAGAACAAAGTTTATATTATTGGTCTGTAAATAGGTAAGATTGAAAAGTGTTATTAAGGCAGTATTATGTGGTTATTTTGAAAAGAACAGTAATTTTACTGGTTCATCTTTCTACTGAGAAAAAAATACGTTAGAGACTATGACAAACAGAGACTTCTGGCTAAGCATATTTTTGATGTTGAAACACACTTCGTTTTTTCTGTCCCTATTTTTTGTGTTTGGGTTCCCTGCTTCAGTAGTAGGCTTTAGAAAACTTGTAATTCGCTCATTATGGAATGCTTGGTCTATGGGACAGGATTTTATTCTTAAAATAAACTTCCTTGTAGTATATTCTTTTTGATCTTTAAAGAAAACCCCTTCACATTCCCAAATGAATGTATTATGTCAGTGTGAAGTGGATCCTTTTCTCCCTGTGCCCCCTTTTCTGGTCTGTCCCTCTTTGGAGGTTGGCATTTCCCTGCCATGGGCACAAGTTTTGGCAACTACCAGCAGCAGAAAAGGCAAGTTCAGGACTTTGCAGTATGAATGAAATTGATTCGGGTGTTGTAATTACGAATTGAAAAAAGGCCATGTAGGATGAAAGGTTTGGCATATCCCAAGGTTTGTGGGGAATCCTTGCCTGGTACGTATGTCAATATGTGTACAGAGCAAGTGCTTTTATATGTGCTGCAGAAAATCTGACAGATATGAGGGAACAGAGCACAAACCAAAAATATCAATACTGGCAAATCTAAATAATGATTCTTCCCCATTAATTTAAAAATAAATACCTATTGCTATTTGGTCGGGTATTTTCTGTTGATTAAAGAAAATATAACATCTTCTTTCTTTGCTCGTTTGTGAATGTTTCTAACCACACACAGGTATTGCAAACAAATTTACAAATGTGGAGAAGAATAAGACTTAAATACTCATTTGCATCTTTGTGCCAACACAACTCAATTTGACAGTGTATTTTTGCCAGGTGGAACAAAGAGCAATAAATTAGTTTTGAACATTTATGATCTTGCAATATAAAGATGGCAACAGACTGTTCAAAATCAATTGTCAGAGTGATGGGGGATTAATAACTCTGGTACCGTAACCTTTTACTTATCTGCAGACTGGGTAAGGGCACATTTCAAGATCTGCTGCCATATTTCATTATTGCAACTTATATTTGAAAGACCTTTTTGATGCTTAAAAAAAGAAACAGATTAGTTTTTAGTAGAGCTGGATGAATAACTCATAATTAATAATTCATTCAGTGAATTTTGCCTTTTATTCTGTGGGAAGAATAAAAAAATAGTTGTCAAAATTTTTCATGAGTTCTACTAACTAGTTGTTTTTTTAAATCAAAACTAGAAATCAGAATTCAGGGTGTGTTACTTATTTGTGACTGATAAGTCATGTGGCATTGGTTTAATTTCCCAGTTAGCTGAGGACAAATATGTGAATACATTTCATGAAATTAAATGTTTGAGGAGAGTGTGTTTAAAAATCCCTTTCTACATGCATGCAATTCTTAAAACCAGTGTTTGAAAGTACTACTGAAAGTAAAAACCCAAGTGTGTGAAAATTGTTGGAAAGGAGATGCAAATGAGGCAGGAATATGGCCAAACCAAGTTCATTACGAGACACAAATGAGTTTCTGTAGAATTCTACAGTGTTTTCCAGCCATAGTTTTCCCTCCTCAGCTCCAGCACCCGTTTTGAGAGAAAACCACTAAATATTGGGAGTAAATATGTGAGCAAAGTAAGCAAGAGCTTTCTTGAATTTCCCAAGCTCCTCAGCTACTGTGTTGTATTTTACAATAGTGGAACATTTTGTGATAGTGAATCCACATGAAGAGTTGTCATCTTTTGGCTTTCTTCACCTTGCAGCTGGCAAGGCTCACCAATGTGAACTCTACTGAGCTAAGAGACATCTATGTATTCTTCTGCATTTTTTTCATATATGCACTTTGGTTTTGGTTTCTTCCTAAATAGAGGTAAAATAGTTAAATATTTCTCCCAAAAATACACATATGTAATCTCGAGGGCTGTGCATACCATCTAACTGTCATTTCCTTTGATTAGCCTTCACCTGACCTCCCTCCCTAAGGCAGTTTCAGATCCTTTTGTTCCTCCATTTAAGCAATGTGCTCTATCAGGTGAGTACATCTGCTATTCAGGAGCTGGCCATTTTACTGGAGACCTCGGTGGAGATATTTTAATGGAAAATTCTACAGAATTTGTCACAGATTAGACAACCCTATCTGACAGGCAGAGCTGGTATCGCTTGCTGGATGTGTCTAGAAATGGAAAGCAACCAGAGCTTGCAGTTGAAGATAGGTGAATTTTAGCAGTGTCTTTTGTTTTATGAATATTATTAAATATTTAACATCAGAAAAAGATCATGATCAAGCTCAACAGGGTTTTTCTGTTGCAACTCCTTCATGTTAGGAAGTGCCGGTTTGTGGAGAGTAGAATTACTAGCAGGAGATGACCAGAGGTATTAAATTGCATCCTTTACAACGGTAGAGTTTGGAATTTGCCATGGTAGCCAATTTTAGCATTTTTGAAACTTGACAGGTTTCTGTTTGATCTCATTTTTTAAATCTACAGATAGCAAGAAAATGAAAATTAGAAAGGCCAGAATAAAGCATTTCAAAATCATACGTGCCTATAAATTTTGATTGATTCAAACTGAACTTTTTTGGATGGCAGTTTGTAAGAAATGTTGTAAGAAATGTTGGTGCGTATCACAGCTTGGGCCAATTTTTATTTTTTTTTTCCTAAATCCTGAAAGTTCTTCTGGGATGAATAATATGAAACAGAGATATTATGGATCCAGTCAGATCACACATTTGGCTGACAGCAATGAAGAGCAAAGCCTGCATTGAATCCAGAGCTTCTGCTTATGTTACGGAATATTTTTTTGAATTATAATAAAGGCCATGTGTGGTGAAGTATCTCTTCATCCCAGAGTAAGCTGGTACAGTGGCTTATGGTGGTTCCTCACAGCTAAAACTATGCACCTTGGTTATAGGCTTCATTTGACTGTTGAATCTCATGTCTTTTCCTATAGATTAAAAATTGGAAGCCTCAGCATCATACAAATTCTTATGGATGAGGATTGACTCATCCCTTAAGTCAGTCTTTGATGAACTAAATAGGTCAGACTTCCTTAATATTTCATAATTGGGTATATTTTAGAGATCTTGTATGCTAGGTGTTTTTTTGCCCTTTTCAAGTTTGTCCTTTTTTTTTATTATACAGTTTAAAGTTTGAAGAACAGAGCCTAAGCATGCAAACATTTCGTGATGTCTACTCATCCCGCAAGATAGTGAGACTCACTGAGAAATAGTGAGTTTTAAAATAATAAAGAATTGTACTGTAAGATTTCTGTGCAAACACCGGATCCATTCCTTCTGCAAGGAGTTTATAATCTATTTTTTAAGCCTTTCTTCATGCTGGCTTTTTTCCCATTCTAGTAAGTTATAACTCATGTGGAAGCAGAAATAATTACAGATGCAGAGCAGAGATGTTGATGAGAACTGCCGATATGATGGGGTTAGTCAGTCTGTACCAAGGTCCTGCTCTGGTGTAAAATGGTGTGATTTGCTCAATTATGTTTTAACTAATACTTAGAAAAAGTCATTATATAATTCCATGAGGATTGTGAATATCCCATTTTTGGAGTAAATGTGACCTGTTATTGTCCCTTTTTGCAAATAATTCTCCGGAGCAAACATTTCCTATGAAATTCTCTCCAAAACCAGTCTGCTCTCTGTGAATGTTGTGTAGTGACGGAGATGTACTCACCTGGTGTACCGAAGAATTTAAATGGAAGAACAAAAAGAAACTGAAATTGCCTTAGGGATTGAGGTCAGGTGAAGGTTAATCAAAGGAAATGACAGCAAAATGGCATTCATGGCTCTTGGTACATTTTTAATCATTGCTCTCTCTCATAAAAGACACAAAAGATGTACAACTTTTTACCATTTTAGTTACTTACGGATGATTTTTATTTTTGTCTTATTTTAAAATATCTTTTCTTTTGGATTTCTCTCGCAGATTTAGTTCCTGAAAACTTGCATTGCACATTAAAAATGTGTGTGGGAAATCGAGAATGTGTGTGTGGGGGGAAGAAGAATGTTAAGAAAAGGGCGTCATTTTCCCCAGAATATATCTCATTTGATCTACTCTTTCTAATGTGATAGATTTTGAAGGATTTCTAGAAGTCATGAGTGTAG
>NW_010171508.1:16240-40631 GCF_000695765.1 Mesitornis unicolor
TAGGGAATAAATATTCAGAAAAGCTAAATATTCACATTATTACACAAGTGTCAGGTTAAATGAAGTCCATGAATGCAACTACTGGAAGCAAGAATAGTTTCTTTCATACTCTGCTAATCTACAAGTAATTACTCTGGTTTTAAGTATAGATGTTTTGTATATTTTTTAAAAAAATCTTAGAATAACCTTCATGATTACAAAGAAATTTCAAAGTCATGTCTTTGTGGGCTGTCGGTTATATTCTGAGTTTGTATATGTGAAAAGGCCCCATTTAGGAACCTTTATTTTCCAAGTTTGGACTTGTCACTTTATGCTAGTCACCTTAGGTAACTTTGGCATAACTACAACAGGAACAGGAGCAACTTTATGTAACTTATAACTGCCTGAGGCAACTTCTAAAAAATGTGAGCAATGCATTTTTATTTTTTTTTCCAAGTCTGATTATATAGCTCCCTTCCCCCCCATAATGCAGGAAATCCTAAAGAGTATATATTAAACCCAAACAGCTCTCAGCTGGGGTAACTTGGCTATAGCAAATGTATTCTCCCTGCTCTTTAGATCATACGCTATGAAGCGTTATGCACTGAGTACCTTCCACGATGCAGCTGGGAGCTGAGCTTAGGTGAGACCTTGCGGTGTTAAGGCTTCAGAGAGGAATGAGAGGCTTAAAGCAAACATATTACTGCAGACCCATGCTCCATTATTACCACTGTGAATTGCAGTTAGAAAAAAAAAGTGATGTTTTATACATACGCTTTTCTCTGCATCTCAGGGAAATGAGAGAAAAATATACTCTGGAAGTAATTTCTTTGTGTGTCATTGTGCTGTTTATAACTGTGATTGCTACTGGTAATCTGGCACTTTTCTGCCACATCCCGCATAGCAAATGCTGCCACATGGGTGCCAGATGGGCTGTTTGCCAGGGAGCCAGAGGAGGAGGGAAAGCCCTGCTCCACCCTGCAATCGCTGCTGAGGAAAAGCCTGCCAGGAGATTATTGGAAAAATAAAACATTGGTGAAAAATGGGAAAAATGTATGTGAAGTCATTGGGTGGAGGTTGAGTTGAGTTTATGTCTCAAAACCCAAGGCTCTTCAGCAATGCAGGGCTGGGAAGGCTGAGCTCCGGTAATTGGAGTGTAGCACTGCACAGCAACAAGTGCCTGACTGTGCAGACACACAGGGATGAGTAACTTGAGTATTTTCATGCTTACAGGATTTGACTCTGAT
Source organism: Mesitornis unicolor (assembly GCF_000695765.1). Classification (NCBI taxonomy): domain Eukaryota; kingdom Metazoa; phylum Chordata; class Aves; order Mesitornithiformes; family Mesitornithidae; genus Mesitornis; species Mesitornis unicolor. The sequence goes on from NW_010171508.1 coordinate 17,467, forward strand.
TTTATAATGCTGTAACAGTGTCAATGTTATGTTTATGGAGGGCATTTTTCAGAGGTGCTCAGCATCAGCCCAAGCAGCTGACTCTCTCACCCGTAACTTCCCTGTCTTGTAAAACTTCTGTATTAGTAATAGAAATACAAAAAATTTTTAGTGTGTCTTTGACAAAACAGGAATATCTGTTTAAGGAAGAGTAAAATGTGAGAGAGACTATTTTAAATGAAGACTGAGTATCGGAGTTGAAGACAGCATTAACTGCTGGCAACTGGAAAACTATTGGACTGAGAGAATTTGATTTCTTGTAATAAACAGCAATATGACCTCAGAATTTTTCTGAAGTACTGAAGAATCATAGTCAAATGATGTATCTATTTTTAAAGCATCTGATAAAAATATTAGGACTATTACATGCCTGCATACTCAAATTATTCAAATACAGGAGGTATTATGTTGATTTGAGCATTTTTACTCTAACCATTCAGACTGGCTTCCAAAACATAATTAGTAACTTTCTTTAAAGGTTCGTTTTTAAAAGTGGCTGAATTTCTTTAGTCTTTCATTTTCCAAAAAAGCAGAGTTGACTGGAAAAAGTACCAAGTCTAACGTTCAGTGGAAGAAACTGAGGATTAAATGAAATCTCCCAAATGCAGTGTCTGAACACATTTCATTGCTGTGCACTTTTCCTGCCTGGACTGACAGTCAAAATAATTTGGGCTTGGAATGGGTTCAGCCCTGGACCACTAGTCTCAGCAACCCAGCGACCATGCTGTGCCTGTGGGGTGGGAGGACCACCAGGATCACCATTCCCTCTCCCACTTGTGTATGCCATCCAGGATCAGGGTTGCTTAAGAGGACAAGAGCTTTTCATCTGAGTGAAGCTGGATTCATGATTTTTGATGATGTCCGTGTTGACTGGGATAAAATAGGACCGTTCACAGTTTCCCCTGTGGGCAGAAAGTGGGTTCTTGTGCTCAGTCTTTGCTGAGGCTGTGGTGAAGGCAATGAAGTAGTCAAAGATCAGAGGAGAAACTCTGCTCAATGTTTCGCAGTTTTGCAGAGTGAGGAAGCTCATTTGAGCATCAAAGTGAGACGATAAAAAATGATGGAGGAACAGCAATAAGTGATGCCTTTGTGTTTCCTTTTGCTCTCTGTTTTTGGAGAGGAACCTTCTGTGCAAGTGTTCTCAGGTGATGTGTTGGTTTCTGCTGGAATAAATTGGTTGTCTCAGTTTGATCCCAAAGTCTTCTGATAAAAATAACATTTTTTTGTACCTCGTTAGAAACCTTGTTGAGTCCAAACCCTGACAGATCTTTGTCGTGTGTGAGGGATCATCATAGGTCAGTGATAAACTGAGTACAGAGGCTGCTGTGCCTGTGGTGTAGGTGTCCTGCTGATAAACAAAGGGGTTTGTTTCTGGTCCTCTCAGATTTCCACCTTCATTTTCCACTCTTCTACCAAAATGCGGTGATGCTTAGGAGGAAATTCACGCTGTCTAATTTTAGATATCCAATTTAGGTTGCTTCTGGCTGTAGCAAAGTGCAAGCTCTGCTTGCTTCAGGTCCAGAAATGTTTCTTCCATTGCAGAGCCAGCTTCTTGCTCAAGCCTAATGCTGGGTATGCTGAAAGCATAGTGAGGGGCACAGCTCTGCGTGGTCTAAGCTAAGGCTCTTCCCCCGCCAAGGCTCCTACTGGGCAACTGGGCTCCAACCTGAGCTCCTAAGTCAGATCTTTTGTGGGTTCAGAACCAGTTGCTTCACAGAAGTTCATTTTTTGGTAGAGGTTTCTGTGATAAATCCTCAATCTAATCAAGATTTGAAAAAGAAATGAGACAAACTCTGTGAAAACATTTCTAAGTGGGCAAAGTTCTGTGATGTCTTTGGAGTGAACCACAGGTATTGCCAGATGCCACATCTGTTGGAAATAAGCTGTTGTGATAACCTTGTGCCAACGGGGACCTTGCTGGTCGAATGGAGGCATCTCCAGGTGCTTTGCACAATTGATCCTTCCAACACTGGAAACAGTCAGAAGCAGAAGGTAGCCAACTCTTGTCAAACTGGATGAGGTAGACGCCCATCCTGAGATAATTTGTTGTATCCTGTGAAGTTAACCTAATGCTTAATACATGCCAAAATGGAGGATAACCTCTTTTGAGAGTTTTAAATCTGAAAATGCACTTAGAATGGTTACTGCCCTGCATCCTCTGTGGCAGAAGGATGGACATTATCTGAAAGAGGGCATAAAAAATGGTGACAATTTTAATGAAGTTCATTTAGAAATATGAACCACAGCAAGAGCTGACTGGAAAAAGGTACATTTGCATTAAGGGATGTTGTCTGTACCAGAATCAACAGAAATTCAGAAGAGTCAAGGCTGGCTGAGAGGCTTTGGACAATTTGCTGTGGCCACCTGTGGATATGAGTTTAGAAAATGTGTCACTATTTTACTCTGGCGTCTGTTCAAAGTACTAATTCTGTGGATCAGTGTCTTTCAGATGAAGAGAGTGAAATCCTTTTTTGCCCCTGGTGTCTGAGTAAATTGATATCAAATACTCTAATGAAAAGACAACTGTTGTCAGCAGAGGCAAGCAACAAGAAAATCTGGGACAGGAGGTAACTTCATGATGGATTCTACATCCTCAGGGACTTTCCAGGCTCTGAGGATTAATTTTCTATTATATCCATGTGTGGGGCTTTTCTTAAATACACTTCCACTAACAACTTAATACTTTTTTCAATTACAATATCATAAAACGCTACAAGTTTTTGTCATTCTGTCACCTGGAGGATTTCATCGTTGTGACCGTTGTTGCCGCTTTTTACTTCTCCTTAAAGGAAGCATCTTTTTGCTGCCCCACTGAACCCATGCTTTTGAAGAGAAAATGGGTACTCTTCACAGAGGGGGAAAAAAAACCCTTGAGAACTGCATTTCTGCAGTGGTTTGTAGTGAAACGTCATTTCCATGGTAGGTGGCTTGGTCTTTTGTAAGTACATGTTATGGACTTGAAAAGCCTTCACCAGAAGTGCTTCTTCTCATTATTTTAATTCAGTTAGTTCAGATTATTTTAGTATATTTATTTTAGTATATTCATTATATTTATTTAGTTATTTCACACATACACGCAGAATCACACAGAGTTATTTATTTATATACTATTTATTTTAACATATTTATTTCATGCATAGTGACTCTAAGAATGCATTTGCAAAGTAATGGGGTGTTTTTACCTGCCGGAGTGTCCACACACTTGATTACAACAGCAGATAGAACCAGAGAACGACAGAGCACAAGTTCCCTGCAGCAACCTTATACTGCACGTAAAAATGAATTGCTCAGGGTATGAGAGTGTATGAGCCAATGTTTTATAAATAAGTTGAATTTGGGTAACAATGGGTTACAGGCTATTGTAGGAAAGTGGCCAGTAGCTCAAATAGTTTGTAGTTCTCTATCTAAAAGTGTAGTGGGTTGGAGAAATAAAAATAGATAGCATAAGATGTCTGAAAATTACCTGTGCACTAAGGAGAATCTAAAATGTTTTTGAGGCTGTCTTCACCTTCTGGAAAATGGATCAGTGTTGCCATTCACACGATATCACTTTTGGTAGAACAAGGCTTTACGGGGCTACTTCACCTGGGGACTTACTGATCTGCTTTGATTTTGTTGGCACCAATGAGGAAGAGATGCATTGATTTCACAAGACAGCTCAGAATTCTGTTATTTGGGGAATACTAAGCTATTTGCCCCAGAAAACAGTAACTTTTTTTTTTCATTATTTTATAGCAAACTGTATTTTTAAGCTCAGAACAAGATGAGTAGAGGAGTTGTCTGTAGAAGGGGCTGGGCAGGTAGGGAGGTGCCCATAGGAGACCTTGCTGTCCCTCTGGACAAAGTAGAGGCTCTTCATGCAGCAAAGGGTGAGCTGGGATCGGGAGCTGGTCCCCCAGCTGGGATAAGGATGGGCCGATTGAACTGTTGATACCCGCTGGAAAATAAGGCTGCTCGACTGCTTTCCCTCATGTTTTCTATCCTTTTCATTGAGCAAAACAGGTAAAACCCTTTCTGAGGCAATGTTCATAAGAAACAGCATCATCGCGTGTCAGTGTTCGGAACATAAACTGGTCTGAGTTAATCTTTGTTTTCTTCTGCACCACCATTTGATAAAATAAAATTGGAAGAAAATTATGGTCACAAACCTGATTTTTGCCTCAGTTCTGGTCTTCAGTACAGAACTACCTGACAATTAATATTTGTGTATACCTTTTGAAATATCTGACCTTTGGGGAGCTGACAGAGCTATAATAGTAGTCTTTGTATGCTAGCCTGGCTTTTAAACTCCCTGCCTAGTGGATGTAAGTTCAGTGGATACAGATCTGAAACTTGATTTCCTCAGTATAGCTGCATTAGCATTCAGCTGTGGGTATGTAAGATAATAGTATTAAAAGCAACCTTCCATCCTGTTGTCATGGATGCAGCACAGCCCAATCCTGGTAGCAGTATACCACCAGTCTTTGTACAATCTCATTTTTATCTACAAATTTTAATTTAATTATACCAGAAATTCTGTAAGGGTATCTAATATATTATTTTATTTTCTGTTTTAGGCATTAAAATGTAAGAATTGAGCAGCTCATGTTCTTTGTCCAGTGCTCATTTTTTTTTGCATTCCAAGTATCTGTCAGTATTAGTTATGAGACTGTGTGAAATAAGTAGCCATGAAAGATGCTTGCTTTTATGACAGAATGAGTGGTTTCATGAATTTTAAAGGAGCACATTTGTATTTTCTGTTCTTGAACTACATGGGCTACTCACAAATACGACAGAAGATAATTGTTTGAGGAATTATGATGCCTTTCAAGATTTTGCAGGATATTACTATTTTCATAATCTTTCATTTATCAGGTTATATGGCTTGATTTATTTATGTATGTAATTTGGAAATTAAAGTACTCCCATTCTGTCAGCATAGGTACATGTTTTCTTCGTATAGCTCATACTCCTGTTAGCAAAAATAATGAATGTGCTAATTTTTTTGTCAGTTACTGAAGAAACATGTCAGAATTGGAGGATAGTCAGGTATTATTCTGGGCCACGTGAGACAGTATGGAGTGGTACGTATTGCTCCGTCAAAGCCTTTGGATGGCGGGAGCGCGTATTTCAATATATAGCACTAACGGTGCCACCAGGCAGTGCATGCACTGCAGTTTGTTAAGATTTAAATGAATGCATTGTTAGCACTGACTTCAACAGGGATTTTGTGTGAGTGAGTAAAGGCTTCAAGCCTTTAATTGACTAAGAAAATCTTTTTAGTTGTGATTAGAGGGACAGATACTCAGCTGGTGAGAACTGATGGTGTTCCATTGAATCAATTTTCATACCCTGTCTGAAGTCAATGGAGCAGTGTTCATTTATAACCTGGTACCTGGACCGTTATTATTAAAAATAAGCGTTTCAAGTCTGATATTTGAGTAGTATGGTAACCTTTTATCGGGGAGCTGCTTGACTAGATTTAAAAAATTTCATCAAAATCAGTGGTAAAATTCCCTGGGCTAATGAATTCAGTGTCATGAGCTATTTTCATTTGGTTGGGCGTTTGGGTGTAGAAACCTATGACTCTGTCCTATTTGCTTGAAGATGTGGTGGTCTCTTTTCTATACTTTCATATTTAGCATATGGTTGTCTTTTTAAAGACTAAAATGAAGCATCTCTATATCTGTATGAAGCATCTTTTAAAGACTAAATTAAGCATCTCCATACCGTCTTCTCTTTTAGTCATGAAGTATTTGTATTTTTTTGTCTTGGTAACTTTATTGCACTTTCCATTCTGTGATAACTGCATAGGAGAATTTTATTTCATGGTGAAAAATTCTGCATATCTTCATGTGTTGAACTTGTTTGTAACATCTGAATTTTATTGCTCAAAATCCCCTCTCAAAATTCTGCGCACGCCCATAATTAAACCACTCTGAAGGTGCAGTCAGGAAAACCAGGCACCAACATTATGGAGTGAAAATTAAAGAGGCAAAACATCAGAGTGTCTACTGTACATGCCTGCTGTTAGACACTCAAGCATGGAGAACAGGATACACCTCTATGGATGGATAGCTTTCCTTATTAAAAAAACACAGTAGGATGCACAGTAGGGGAACACGCTAAAACAAGGCTTTGTAGTAATTTCCTTGAAAGAAATTTCCCAAGATAGCAACTTGAAAAGCTTTTAATCTTATGACTAGCTATATAGTGAGTTTTACTGTAGGTGGTATAAAAAAGACCATTAGATTACAGCCAATCTGGTAGAGTTGGTCTAAAGCCTCTTCCCTCTCAGCCTTCCTTCTCAAGAAAAGGATTAGACTTTCCTTCCACCACAATGAGGGCTGAATAGATTGATGTGACTTCTGGCATATTTAAGAACTTTAAATACATGTCTTTCAAGTTTGAAATTATGTTAGAAAATAGAAAAGCTGCCTTCACCATCTGAAATACTTGATCAAACATGCTGCTTTGTGACACTGAACTGATTCATTAGATCAAGGTTTCTTCTTCATGTCTAAATTTGAAGCTGCTGTCACAAGTATTTGTGAGCTGATAATTTATTTTGGGTCTCTGAAGAGTGTCCCTTACTTCTTGGGAAGAACATGAATTGTTTCTTATAATCTCTTGGAGAAGCATCCAATGTGACTGTATCCTGCAGCAGCTCCCTGTGCTGCAGTGTCCCAGCAGCTTTCTCTTGGATTTTTGCCTGATTTGTGCTATCTATTCCACACAACTTCTAAACCTCAAAGTAGAAAAAAAAAAAAAATCTGGGGAAATTGCTGTGCAAATAGGCTGGAAGGTTGTTGCGTATGTTCTGGTTACCTGATAGCTCTTAAACCAGCGTGACTGCAGGCTCTGTGCTGCGCTCAGTGCCTGTTTACATCTCCAGGGCCATATTCTGAAATCCTGCAGCTTTCTCTCAACCATATCCACCCTTGTTTTGATGTCGTGACTTTGAGGTGGTGACCCCAGAAGCTCGCTTCAAGGTGCTGGAGGCTGTAGGTGCAGCAGGTCCTGCCCACCCTCTCCTCCTACCAGAGCTGGCAGGGACCAGCGACCCAGCGCCTCTGTGTGTAAGCATCAGCGGAGAAGCCTTAACATCTTGTACCGATCTTGTGTCAGCCACTATGAGCTGAGAACAGGGAAACAACATGTCTGATAATGTGTTTCACATTGAAATAATTAAAAAGGATTGTTGCTGGAGGGAAATGTGCCTTTAAAAATTAACCCTGACATCTCTCTGACTGTTTGGCTTATTACAGGCAATTTTTTTTTCTTCTCTCTTATTTTTTTTCTTTTTTAGTTTTACTAAACTTGATATGCATTTTTCAGCACCTTAGAAAACGTAGAGCCTTTGAAAACTTCCTTATATGAGTAGTCTATACTTACATAAGCAGTCCCATCTATTTTCCACTGAACTACTCGTAGGACTGATGTTTAAAGGATGGGGTCTGAAGTAAATGACACATTCTGCTATGCCCTGGAGCCTGTGCTAGTTATTATTGTTTGAATCTATCTCCTGATTGCATATATTGCAGTCTTCTATCACATGGGGTGCCAGTTTTTGAAATCTGAATGTTGTTTCTCAAGTAGCTGTCGAGCAGCTTGCTTTTTTTATTTCTTCTTATGGTGAAACAAGTCCTTGGAAGTCAAAAGTGGTAATTTCCATAAAGCACTAAAAGTTTAAAAATGTTTTTCTCAATGGAGCTAGAGTATTTGAAAACAAAAGTAAATGCCTATGAACATTATATTATTTATTTTTAAAATTCTAGGTATGACAACAACAGTTATAGTAACTTTCTGTGATCAATGGTGAGTTAAATATACAACCAAGTATTGGTGTTCAGGAAGTTTGGTTTCATTATCTTGTGGCTATAACAGTTATTTACCAGCTCAAGGATTGTGCAGCTTTTTACTGGAGTGAATTCCAGTATTTTCAGTTCTCCAGCTGATCAAAATTTGTTAGTTCAGGAATAGGAAATTTTGGGTTTCTCTCAGTTTGATAATTTTCTAATGAATTTTAAGCTGCATTTGGGGAGTATAAGAAGGGCATGCAAGGTGGCAGGACTGGGCGCCTGATGCTTTTAATATCATTGATGTTGCTTGAACTGCCTCGGACTGTGCGTGTTTTCAAGGCTCTTGGCCTCCTGTGCTCCTGCCAGTCAAGGGGAGGAATTCAAGGGCATTATTCCAGCTGTGATGCCTTGGGACTGTGCGGTTCTCTGGCCTGAGGTCCTGCTAAGGCATTTCTCACTTTCGATTCTGCAACTAAATCAATAGACATGCAAATTTTCCTTCAGATGCTGAAAAGTTTTGGGTTTTTAATATTTTTTTGTTGTTGTTTCAATAATTTCTGACCTCATGGGAGGAAAAAACAGTGAAATATACAGGAGCAAGCACATACTTTTAATTTGTATTCTGCACTTCTCGGTTTGCAGGGTGGGTTCCTCGTTGACATGAGCTGCATCTGCCAGTACACCCCCATTTGGTGTAATGCTGGTTTACACTCGTGGAGAATTTGGTTGCAGGAGCCAAACCCTTTTTCCTTCCTTAGTCAAGGGGAAGAGATTCAGCCCTGTATTTCCTCTTCTACTGAACTTTTAACAATTCGGTGATCTTGGGCACAATTCTTTGAGATGCTGAGTACCCCCATGGGCACTTAAATCAGGATAGCAGATGGCTTGTGATACTTCTTAGGACTGGGCGCTCCATTAGCTAGAATTTAAAACATAAAATACTTGAAAAACACTTCTCAAAAACATTTTTCTTGGCTTGGGAAGGATTTTTAACCTTTTTATAAAAACAGCAACTAAAGAAATATCTGTTAGTTGCTGTGACATTTGCTATGAACCTAGCTGTACACAACCTTGCTGGTATGTTCTTTCTGGCTATTAAAGGCTCATTAAAAAAATTAAAGTCTCACAAATTACAATATTTTCCATTGAAATAGCATGTTAACACATTTCTTTAATCAGTGTGTAACTGTCAAGGGAAAGAACAATTCATCTAGTATATGCATACATTAGAAAAAAAATTATCAGATTTAATTTTATTTGTTTTATATTCAGGGTTTTTTTGAAGGAATTCCTGCAGGGAAATGGTTAATCTATTTTTAACTAAAGCTTACTTTTGTAATCTATCCAGTGCTTAGAGTTCTGTCATTGATCTATGATTTATGTGATTTAAACCACCTCTTGGCTGTAACATTGGTTTCTATCCAAGATGCTGAGCTGAATACTAATTACGAGATCAAATTTATTCTGTTGGGCTAAGCAGCTGAAGGAGCTTTCCATGCAGTACTCCCTTAAACCATGCCACCGTTGAGCATTAGTGAAATATTTGGCAGGGGAGGAGGGGGAAAAATGCTGGAAAAGAGAAAAAAATAATTGCAGGAAAACGGAAGTCTCTTTTGCAAGCTTTATTTCTAGTTCTCTTGAATGACTGTACAGTGCTATATGCAGATACTTGGTGTGTATAAGCCTGCGAATATGCACATGGTTATGTTTTTACAGCAGAATCTCACTAATTCACCCTAACGATTGGGAAGCCCACTGAGAAAAGCCAAATGGCATGAGTGAGCAAACAAATAAATAAGATTGAGGATATTTTATTCCAAGATGTATTTTATGCCTTTATTTTGACAAGTATCGTGTTGTCAGAATGATTTATGGTATTTCATAGCATACCAATAAATGCGCTGTAGTATGGTTTCCTACAGTAAGAAAGTCTCAGTAACAATAGCTTTGCTTTACCTCTCCTTAAAGCACCTTTGCTGAGAAATAAGCTGAGACCACCAATTTTATAGAAAACAGAGGGCTTAGGGTTTCCTTCGGTAAGAACGAGTAATGCTCTTCCATTTGCCTGCAGCACCTTCGCAGAGGAGGTCAGGGTGGCAGCAATTTTCCTGGGTGTAGGTAGTCAAAACATGTTCAAACAGCTCTGGATCCAAAATCTAGTTTAAATAAAAATGAAATTTTCTATTGGAATTTTATTGTTTATAATAATTGTTGAGATTAAATGTGTTCCAGTGCATCATTTGACTTTCATGTCTGTCATTTACTGTTAAGTGTTTCATTTTGATGATGCTGAACTGTTTTAATTTGTTCAGGTGGTTTTTTTATTTATAGTGTAGTTCTCTTGTTTACTATATGCTATACTATTGATATTTTGTTACATTGGGATGATTTTAACATTTTCAGACTACAGCTGCGTATTATTAAATGTAACAATTCCATAAAATGCCTTTATAACCTCAGTTTTGCAAGAATCTCTTAAGATTTCATTTCTGTTCTGCACTTGTGAAAATATTCTCGCAGAATAGAAATTTCATAATTCCTTTCAGAAAATTATTCCAGAATTTACCAGAATTCTTTTTTCTTTGGAGTGGTGTGTTGTGGATTCTGGAGACGCAATCTTGGCCAACAGATGAATGAATCTGACGTTGTCAGATGTACAAAAGGAGAAGGACTTGGATGTTCTTTTGTTTTCCCTGTGACATCTGTGTTGCCATCGGTGAAGATCGTTGTCTTGAACCTCATTTAATGGGATGTGTGTGCTCGCACGCCATCCCGTCACAGAGGTTACGGCGTTGTGGCTGCAGTCAGCAGGCCGCCCTGCTTGGTCCGTGGGAGGCCCTTTCGTGAGGAATTAGTTTCCTTTTATCCTTATTCTTGCTCGCTTTAAAAACAAAACCCAAAGCAAATAATAAAAAAAACCACAACAGAAACAGAAATAAAGCAAACAGAAAAACCTTGAAGAAGTTTCTTCCAAGGGCATTTTTAGACTAACGATCCCTGGTTGTGTAGCTATTGCTTGCTGTCTTCCTCATTTCTTATTTCTCCCATTTTCTAATGTGGAGAAACTCATATTTCAATTAGATATTTTTTCTTTTTAAAAATTATATTTGTTTATACTCCACTTGATGCCATATTTGCTTTCCAGTGCACTTTGTTACAAATAATTTGCAATACGAATAATACACCTTGTGTACATTTGGGTAAAAGTTTTTGAATATATGCGTGTAAATGTAATATTGAACTGGGATGTGCTTGGCAACAGTTTTATTAAGAGGAGCCACATTTCCCAATGCCATTTGTGTATATCATTCTCCTGTGATCCCATCTTTACCTGCCCCATCTATAGATGCAGTGGGTTACGTATCTAAATGCTACCAGTAGTAAACGTAATGAATTGCCTTACAGTCCTATGTCTGCGAAATGGAGGTTATTAAAAAAATCTGGATGAGCCCAGGGGCATTGAGGAAACCTCACATTGGGGCTGTAATTGCAATCAGGTCACTTTACCAGCTCACTGTAACCACTGGGTGCAAGACGCATTCCCTTACTGCTTATACAGGGAAATAATTTGCACTATCAGTGATGTTGTTCTTGAACAAGAGTAGGTAAAACAGCAAGTGTGAAGATGGGTCTTGAGTTAATTGCTGTCATGGTCTGAGGGACTTCAAAGGAATTATTTTACTGAAAGCTTCATTAAATGGACTGGATGTTTTACTACGTGAAACAAGTGTCTGAAGTGCTCCAAAAGGAAGTGCTAGAAGATGGGAACCAACCTGGGGGACTCCCTGTACCCATGAAGCTGCCAGGGTGGAGGGGAGCTCCAGCTCCAGGGCTACCCAAGGTGGACCAAGGGGTGGCCTTGTGGCAGGAGCTGCAGACCCCCAGTCACCCTGGCATGGTCCAAATCCTGAGCAAGTGCTCCCTCTACACCCATTTTCCTGTTTCTTTGAAGTGTGGGCTTGCAGGACTGGTGGTGTGGGTGCCACACAGGGCTTGCGTGGCCTCGGGGTGGCTGTGCTGCATGGCTGGGGTGTGATGGGAGCTTTTCTTCCCTGCAAGGAAGAGAGAAGTGCTATTTAAAATCTAATAATGTAACATTCTGGAGGAGAAATATACAATATTTCGAATATATATATATATGCGCTAAATATTTGTTCTGCTTTTCCTTTTCTTTATTTGCAGTAGATCTGTTAAATTAACAATTGTGGTTTTGACAGTAATGTGAGGGGATTTCCACTGAAGGTACAAAAACTAAAATCATGTTGATTTAACATGTACATGTGCTTACACATGTATATTTAAAATGTGATTTATGCATGCTAGATAAGTGGATATCTTGTATACCTTCATGTATATCAGTAAATATAAATAGTACACAACAGAATTTATGGGAGGGGAGAGCATTTTGGAAAACTGTTGTGGATAGCAGTTAATTAGTGCTGCCTATCGCCTCAATGATGCTAGGAGGTTGCTATGTACCCTCAGGAGAGCCCTGTTACATCCCTGATAAAGACACTTCTCCCTGGTTGAGAAGAGGAACATGGCTGCTGCCGCTCTGGGGATTCTTCTTTAGTTTTAGGTTACACTGTGTGCATGCACATGCTGGGATGTGGTTGCTGACTGCTGTTGGGAAGTCTTCTGCTGTTGGCAAATGTCCCATGGCTCCACTCTCCCTCTGAAATTTTAGCCCGTTTCTCTCAGAAGCCTCATGTATGTGAGCTCTAATGTCTCTGCTGAGACCTTTGCTACTCTTCCCACCAAACAATAGTTTGTCTTTGCATAACTATCCAGATTGTGGTGACAGTTAAAGCTTTGTTGAGCTGCCACGTTGCCCTATCAAAATACTGTAATTTTCTCTACCTCACTTCATGAGAAGTTTTGGAATGCAGTTCCTCTGAACATGGGGTTTTCTGTTCACCAACAACCCTACAGCTTGGGTAGACCAGGCTGCTGCTGGGTGGGTTTGCTGTAGCGTGCTTCTTTCTGTAATGGCCAATTCTGTTGTTCCAAAAATTTTGTGATTTATGGGAAAGGGAGCAAAACCCCACACTGGATGCTGCTAGCAATATGGTGGCCACTGTTTTTCTCTCCTTCTCTGTTATGACAAGGGAAGTTCAGATTTTTCCTGTCTTTGATTACATGGGGATGCAAAATTGCTCGAAGTGTAAAAGGTTTGAAGTCAACTCAGGCTGCTGAACATCCTAAAAGATAAAGACTCCCTATACAAATCAATTGTTTGCCCTTGGGAACAACAAAAAAATGCTTCTCCTTGAGTTTAAATCCCAGCAAGAACAAACAGCAGAGAAATAGTGGGTACAAGCAACAAGGCAAGATTTGGGATACCTTCTTATGGAAGTACCAGCACCAAAAGACCTAATGTGTGCCTAAAGCACTGCTTAGTTTTCACAGAAAATAGATACAAGTTAGGATATAATTTATAAATAAGCATAGGAGTGATGTAATTTCTGCAAACCAGTGAAAATTAAAAAAACCAACCAAACTAGGGCTAGCCATTTGATAAAACTGAGCAGACAAAGTGTGTGTAACTATCTGTAGAGTGGCTGACATGATGTATGATGGTGGACCCAAACTCATCTGAAGTTCTTTAGGAATAATAGCAGCATAAAGTAAATTCTGTAGGGTACTTTAATGTGCCTGAAACAAAACAGTATGTTGAAGGTTGCATATTATGCTAAGAATGACAAGTATTTATGATTGGAAGGTCTCTGTGTTGAGATTGTCAGGTTTTGTGTACCTTTTCTCAGTTCTTTAATCTTTTGACCTGAAGACTTATCCACAGATAAGAAAAAAAAAAAAAGACTGATTCCTATAATTATACTACAGAGATAGTAAATACCCTTTTACTTCAAGAAAATCAGCAGTCTGGTGCTACATAGGTGTTTTTTTCTGGAGTAATGAAGGCCCTCCTTGAGGACCAGCTGGTGACGGAGGTGCCTGAGTGGCAGATGGGAGGGTGGGCTGCAGTTCATACCATCCCATCTCATCCCATCCCATCCCATCCTTATGAATGGAAGAGAAAAGTCCTACCATGCGGTACCAGTTGCATCTAGTGAGTTTTATATTAATGAAATTGCAGATTTGGTTGAGGATTTTTTTAAAGTGTCTTTTAATTTCTGGTCACAGCACTTGTAGTTAAATTTGGCAGCTCAAGAAAGATATGGGTATAACTATGCTGAGTTGTCAGGGTGGAAGAAATCTGTGTAATCACAAGGGGGCTGAAGTGGAGTTTTAGAAGTAAAATGCCCCTTCCGCAGAACTTCTGCCTTCCAGTTGTCTTTGTATCTCTGGAGTGTTGTAGTCTTGTTGGAAAGAGAGTGAGAGATCTTGATTAAAGGCTTTTCTAAAACGATGACAAATACAATCTGCATTTGTCGCAGGTTTGGAAGAGGAGAAACTTTTGTGCAAGACACAGATTGATTTGCAAGACCTTAAGGTTTTCAGCTTTCCTTAACCTTTGCTAACATACTGCAGCAATCTGTTCTTTGAACGTGTTGATTCTCCTAGGTCTATAAGAGCCTTTGAGACAGAGCTAATTTTTTCACCGTTGACTATAGAGGCTTGTGATTTTAGATCTGAATGTCCCTTTTTTAACCCTGCTACCAGTGACCCACTGCATAGTAAGTGTCTCACATTATAAAGTCGTTATTCACAACAGGCTTTGACCAATGCTATCTGGGGGGTGGGAGATGCTTTCCTGGCAATGTGATGCAAACATAATCGGGGAGATCTTCAGCCAGAAGAAAAACCCTGCTTGGTCGATGCAGCTCAATGGGCGTCTGTTAATTTTTGTGGAAAATTCATGACCCCAGCAAGATCACAAAGTTCAGTGTCCTCAACTGAGTGCAATACTTTGCGGTCATGATTGAAATGCCTTTCTTCCTAGAATTCCCTTGAATTTTGGTTTTTCTATAAGTCCTTTAAATTGTTTTATACCAAAAACTACGGTATTCTCCAAGAAACCCCTGAGGAATGTTCTGTGTATTCTTCCTTTCTCTTTTATTAGGTTATTGCATTTCCATAGGAGCAGGAGCTCTGAAAGCTCACCTTGATCCTCTGCTCATAGGTTGTGTTCATCGCGTGCAGAGATTAAACTCTGCTGATTCTGGTATGGCCATTATTATTGTAGCAACTATTCAGAGCTTTATTTGCTTATTCTTGAAGGGCCTTGATCTTTTATTTTTAATATAGTTACATCAAGATTTTGAGGAAACTCTCTCAGCTGAAGGAGTGCCCTCTAACAGCCATGTCTGGTGGCCAGACCGGGGGCTGCTTTGCCTGTCAAAGGTGTGCTCTGGGCACTTTTCTCTTTTTGGTGTTGAATTGAAAGGTGGAATTGCCTTGTGCTGGAATGAATCCCATGAGCAGAGGATTTTCAGGGCTTCTTTGCACCAGTGTGGTGTAACTGAGCACTCTTCAGGCAGCTTAGGTTTCCTCCCCTCCTTCAGGGAGCAAGCAAGGTATTTAGAAAGATGAATAGTCTGTGCTTTGCATTCAGCCTGGCACAAAATAATCCATCCCTTTCCTCAAGAAAAGGGATTTTTATTCTCTTTGGGGTGTCAGACTGCAATTAAAACTGTAGTTGTTGTACATCTCTCGAGGCAAAGGTAATTTGACCTGAATTTAAAAAACAAAACTGAGAGGGTAGGTTGTTATTAAGGAAAGCGTTAACCTGGCAATAGTAGTGACCATCAGTGTTGGTTGCATAGGATTTGGGTAGATGTTGTGGAAGCTTTGCTATTGCACCAAAATGCCTGTTTTCAGCCAGTGAAGAAGCCTGTTGTCCATCAGTTGAACATGTCAGCTGCAGATCTCCCCTTTTCCTTTATAATCTTCAGTCCTGATCCCATCAACGGTGGAGGCAAAACTGCCGATGGCATCGGTGTTGGCAGGCGTGGAGCACGGTCCCGCGAGGCTCCCTGACTCCTGTCTCATTAACACATGGATTACTTCACCCTTTAATCCAGTCATCAGTACCCGAGCGCAGATGCGTTTCACAGCTCTGCCATGTTTGATTGGTTCTGTTATTTGTATATGCAGCTGTACTGCTGTCTTTTTTTAATTTATTTTTTCTTTTGGTAACATACTGCATGGATGCATGTGAGCATGTCTTGGAGACCTTCCCCCCTTCCCAGACAATTTCTCACCATAATTTCTACTGGACAGTCAGGCAAACTTACCTTTACTACTGTGGATTTTATCAGCTTGAAATATAAAAAATTAAGAAGCAGCAGTTTCAGGCAGTAAAGTGACCCTTGACTGCCTTAGTCAAGTTTTGCATTTATGCCCTGAATTTTAATTACCCTTTTCCAAAACATGACCCCAGACCATGTATTCTCCATACCAATGCTCTCTGGTTCTTTCTCTTTTACATAAGCAAGAAGCCTAAGCTCCAAGCCAATGTCAACCCTGCTGTCTCTCCCGGTTTACCTCATGTGATGTATTTTCTCTTGTTTGTGCTATTTTGACCTTCTCCAGCAGAAGGTGTGGAGCGCTGTGACAGTAGCCTTGGGTCCTCCTTTCTCCACCAAGAAGTGTCCTGCTTGAGATGCTCTCTCTTCTGTTGGCCTAAAAATGCAAATTACATCGCTTTGTTGCAGTCACATCTCTTGGCCGGTGAGTAGAGCTTCTTGAAACCAGCAGGCTACACTGTATAGTCAGGCTTCCTAGATTCCATTAACATTTTGTTAATGAAATAGTGCTTTGTCAAAGAGTCTTGAAAACTTAAAAGGGTATTTAAGCTTCTTCCATGAGTCAATACCATGTAATGTCAACATCACCACGAAGGGATAATTCAGAGATGTCACACAAAGCATGTGTTATGCCATTTGCAGTCTGGCAAAACAGCTCAGCATTTATGTTGTTTAATCCATCTTCAAAAATCTTTTGTTCTGAAAAAGTTTGAGATCAATCTTGTCAGTATTTACTGACACAAAGCTGATGTAAGTCGCTGTGCTCCTATTGACTTCATCTGAGTTGTAACGATTTACCCCAGCGTCAAATTGAGCCCAAATTAGGCATATGAAGAACTTGGTATCAAACTTATTAGGAATATAGAGCTGAATGGCACATATCCTGCAAACGAAAATGTGGATAAAAGTAGAGTGAAATAAATAGTCTGAAATTATCTGGGACAGTACAGAAAAAATTTGAAGAGATTTAAAGAAATGCAACATTATCTAAAACTTTGCATTAATGAAATACTGTACTTCCCTGACTAGAAGTAAATAGGAAATACAGAAATAGAGTTCAGATCTGAGCTCTGGTGATGAGGTCCAGCACTGGGACATGGGGGCTAATTTCCAAAATACATGGTCTGCACTGTCCCAGGTTTATGTCACTGTCACAGTGAATCTGGTCAGGGTACATGAAATCCCTCCTTCCATTTCTCCTTTCTTCCCTTTTTTTAGTAATCCTGTAATCATGCCTACCACGTAAGGAAGCCATTTCATCCTGGACATTGCAGTAATGCTGTTTGTTTTTCCTTTGTACTTTCTAATCCTTTTCCCTTCATATAAATTGTATAATTGATATAGCTGGATGTAGCAAAAGGTAGCCTCAGCTTTCTTTGAAGAAAATAGACTGCCTTACTTCACAGTTGGATGAATCCAAAATGCTTTCCTGTGATTCTTTCTTAGCTGTGTTAAATCTATTTCAGCTTCAGATTTCTCAGATATATGGGGTCAATTTGTCAATACGTAAAGCAATGCAAAGTTCTTCCAAAATAATTCACAAATTCTGGTGGCAAAGTTTTGTGTTTCATTCACATTCAGGGTTTTCCTTTCAAACCAGGTGTTGTGGAGGTATCATGGAGCTGCTGGAGGAGCTCAGCAGGAGAAGATACAGTGCTGCACCAATGATGTGAGTATGTGTGGGAAAATAGTCCTAATGTTGTATCACTGCTGGTGGGTCGGGTGTGCTGAGGCAATTTGCAGGTTCTTTCTGAGTAAGGTATGCTTTCTGGCTTGATTGCACACAGCAGGAAAAGAAATAGTATGAGGCTCTTCATTTATACTTTTTCAACCTGGGAAACATATGTGGCATAAACCTATTGCTCTTTCTGTGAAGACCTTGCAGCCTCATTGCTCCAGGTGAGGTCACTGCAAGTACAGGAAAAGTGAGAATAAAATATGGAAAAAAACCCCGAAACACATTGCAAATACAGGCTTTGAAACTGTCTGAAAGCAGGTTGTAAAGCATAGTGTGTATTCTAGCAGCCTTCTGGTATGAGAGGGTCTCAAAATGGTTAGCTCTTCTTGAGAGATGCTTTGTAGCAAATTAAGCTATACAAGACGACAGAGTATATGTAGTACATGCATAGTTCTACAATTAAATCAAGATCTTGGAATTATCTCCCAGATCTCAATATGTTTGATCAGATGCTTTAAGGGAATAATAGATTTGCAGTGCTAAGCAGGAAAATGTATAAACCACAAATGTTACACAAGAAGCGGGATCAGACATTAAGTTTATGATCCATCTTGACCTGCTGTTATAAACCAAACTCGGAGTAAGCATGCTGAATTGGAAACACCGCAGTCAGTGCTGCTGCAAAATGGAGCATGTTACGTTGGAAGCAATGTTTACAATAATTTTAAAAGAAACACAAAGCCAGGTACTTCTAACTAAAAGAAAAGAAAAAAAATTATACAAGTAGTAATATAACTGCATATGTGACGTGCCATTTACACAAAGACTGTCCCAAAGGCTTTACAAATTTTAATGTGACCACAGTATAAATCAGAGCAGTCTTGGAAAGAAGGATAGAGGCTGGGTGTAGGATGCTGTGCATTTTAACCTCCTAATTAAAAAAAAAATATTTAAAAAAAGTCCTTGAAGATGTTAGATACTGAAGAACTATTACAGTTGGCAGAAACTGTATGCAGAGATGGGGTTTGTACCTGCAGCAGTAGATATTTGAAGGAAGAGGGAGCTGGTTAGCACCAGATGTGTGATGGCACTGGGATCAGGGATAGACCCTGCTAACTCGAGGCAGTGGGATTAAATCCCATAGATGCAACTGCCCTCTCTCAGTAGCACATATGAGACTTCCTTGCAGATACAGAGCTACTTACATCTCATCAAAAGGGGGCATTACAAAGATTTAATCTAAATAGTTTTATTTAAAAAAGTATAGTTCCTGATACAGATAATCTGCAAGAGTGTTTTATTTCTGCTCCACTTAAGAATCTGCTTCTGATTTCCTTAACATCATCAATGACGTGATACATCTGTTGATCTGCTTATATGTGAACCTGCATCTCTCCTTGTCTCAGTTCTCCATATAAAAAAATGAAGAGAACAATACTTTCTTCCATACTTGCTATTTCCCATGTAAATGACAAATTCTGGGGAAAGCAGCTCTGTATTATCTGTGTTTAGACAGTGCCCATCCTAGCACAGTCCTTAAGTTATCCAGGGGCTCCCAGGTCCAACCACAAGGCAGGTAATTGTAATTTCTGAACCAAGCAGAGTATTTCCTTTATATGGCATTACATTGGGTAATTGAAAGAAATAAGTGTTTTTGCCACTCTATCATATATTAAACAACTGCTTATTCTGGTTGCGTTGTTTCAAGTGGTTTGAACAGAGTTCTGTGGTGGTCCAGCTTGTTGAAAACTTTTGTGCTCAGGCCAGGAGGACACTATAGATGAAGCTAATCTGTAAGTAAGTTTTCTGGAGGCCATTATGTCTCCTACAGTTCTGTGTTGTCTTCTAAAGGAGACATTGCTCTGTGTGTGTCTGTGTGTGACGGAGAGAGAGAAAGAGCATTGCCTAGAGGGTTTCAGTTATCACACTGTCTAAATATCCCTTATTTTTAGTTGGAGTCTTCTGAATATGAGATCCCACTACAGGTAGGTGAAGTGACCTCTTCGGTTTTGAATCTGCTCTTCCCTGGCAGATGCAAGGCTGCAGCTTTGAACAGGAACCCCCTCCTGCTCCATGCAAAGCTCTTTGAATTGCCCCTGATATGCTTCTAAGGCTCCCTGGTTGCGTGCGAGGCACTTTGAAGATGAATGCCCCGGCATAAGGAAAACATGAAACAAAACTTACTCCCTTATGTCAGAGTGTGTGGCAGATTTCCTCAAAGATCTTCGGTACAATGGTTGCTCTTTGGTGGGTGAGAGGAAATAGGCTGGTTCACCAGCTTGTAAAAACAGAAGAAAATTGCACAGGGTTATCCACTGGGTGGTAAATCAGGAAAAAGAAAGTCTTCTGGGGGTCTTCACAGCATCCAAGTCTGGCAAAACTTATTTCAAGTTGACTTAATTGGATCTTACTTGATGAAGACAAATGTATTATTATTAATTTCTCTTCCCCTTGAAGTTTGCTATATTTTCAAGTCATCAGATATGACACAACCTCTTGAGGGGTATTGTTTGTCTCCATGAAAATCCTCACAGCCCAGCTCCTTAAGCTGTATGTAACCATCATGATTTTCTGGTACATTTTGGACATGACCTACAGTCCTGGGAGCTGAAGGGCCTGTGGGTCATTGGGAGAGCGGTAAAATGGTAGGAAGTTTTATCTGTCCCATTCTGAATATTTATCTGAAAATTGGCATGAAACTGTCCCTTAATGTGTTTTTTAAATCTGATGTGTCAGTTCTTCTGGCCCAGGTGAGAGGTCTTGCATGATCCAAAAGTTTTCATTGCCATCAGGTGATGGAGGTTTTTTTTCTTGAGGGATTAATGGGTTTATAGCGTACAAAATTGAGCTGATGTCCCAGGAGAGACTAGGTGTAGAAACAGAAGGGAAGAGGAACAGTAAAGGAGGTTAAAAAAAAACCCAGAGAGATTAGTTAGTAGAGACTGGTGATATTCTTCTCACCTTTTTCTGGATGATTACTACAATGCAGATGTGTAAACTCCCTGTAAAGTAAAACAGGGCAGAGCAGAATGCTCTGGACCACAATTCTTTTCCATATACGATAGATCCCTCTTCCTTCCAATCAATTAATTGCGTCCTAAAAACATCTATTTCTCACTATTGACTTTAAAGGGATTTTAGATGACTAGCTCAGATATAGCTGTCTACACAGTGAGTGATTAAAGTTGGGTTAGATGAGCTGGCAGACAACATGGATTATTTTTCTTCCTTCATGCAAACCCTAAATCAAAAGGCATCTCATCAGAGTATTATAAAATACAGCCTTCAGAGGGATAGTCTTCTACTTCCATATTCTGGCATCTGAAGGGAGGAGGGAGACTCCCATCAATTTAGAGACAGGTAAAGATTTCATCTCCCTCTAGAAATCATGGTCATAATGGGCAATTCAGACATTTATGAGATTTCCTTAGCCAAGGCATAGCTAAGCATGTGGACGTTTGCTGTTTGTCTTTATAGTATTATAGCAAAAGCAGAATAAATGACCATTTTTGGGTTTGGTTTTTTTCATTCTTTTTTCCCTCTATTTTTATTAGGCTAGTGGCTCAACATGTGCCTGGGGGGCAGATACAGCCTGTGTGACCTTATAAATGGAAACCCTTACCAGCCCTGCAAAATAGGGATAAACTGCAGGTGTTTACTGATGGGAAACCTCCTGAAGAAGCATTAAAAATTCAGGAGAGAGGAATTCTCACTAAAAACTCAGTGAGAGTTGTGCCTGGTTTATGTTTGAATTTTAAGAACAGATAAGAATGTAAGTTATTTAAGCAAGTTTCTGGCAATTGGTGAATATTTACTTTGGGTTTTATACATACTATATATTTTTTTATGTCAATATGAATTTGAAGGACAAGAGAGAACAAAGCAAGGGATGGCTTATTTTAGTTTTAGATCGGAAAGGGAATCACTGCAACACTGTACATGTATTTGTTTCCTCTAAATGTTAATTTCTTGACACAGTGGGTAAAGTATCAAATTATTATTTAAATGTAAAAGTAAAGTGAGTGTCCCTTTTCCTATCTGCAAGTTATGCTCTTCTGCCAAATGATAGGCATGACTGTATTTTTTCCAAATTGAATCTGCATCTCTTTTCCTCTGATCGTCCACTGCCGAATATTGATGGTCGCAATAATTGGTTCTTTATTGGTATATTGTGTTTTCTCTG
Organism: Mesitornis unicolor; assembly: GCF_000695765.1. Lineage (NCBI taxonomy): Eukaryota > Metazoa > Chordata > Aves > Mesitornithiformes > Mesitornithidae > Mesitornis > Mesitornis unicolor. The sequence continues at coordinate 39,358 of NW_010171508.1, forward strand.
GGATGTTTCCACTTTTTGCTGTAAATCCTTTTCAAGTTTTACTTTTTTATGGTCTGATACTTTAAAAAGTGGAGCTGTAGAACTGTGAATAAGACTCAGGGTTTTGATTTGTTGTGCAAATCAGGTATTGGTAGCTGGTATCTCTCCTTTTATCTTTTATAGTGGAAATACCTCAGTTGTTACTGCCTATATTTAGCAAGCAAACTCATTCTTTCTCCTCTATTTTCTTCTATTTGTCCCTAGCTTCAAGGGTTGGTGGCACTTGATGGTGGATAAATGCAAGAAAATCTAATAATGCCATTCTAATATACCCATTTATCTGGTACCATATTTTATTTTAACTCTTAATGCAACTGTATAATCATTGCTCCATTGCTATAATTGGATTTGGAAGTATATTTGTGCCATTTAATTACATCTATAGCATTTCTTTAAGCTTATTCAGAGTAATTAGTAATCTTACAATTTTTAGTGGAATCATATGTTATATCCACTGTGCTCATTTTTCTCTTCAAATTCTTCAACACATTTGCACCAGTTTTGCTTTTTACACAGGAATTTCTGGCATAAATAATCATTAAGATTTTTTTCCCCACTGTGAATGTGAACAGAGTCTAATCCAGCTTTCATTGAAGTCAATGGTAATCTTTTCACTTACTTCAGTGGAAACTGGATCAAGCTAATAGGTTGCAAATTGCATTCAAGGCAAAGTCATATCTTATCATGGAAATCATTGTGTAGCAAAGCACAGTATATTGATGGAAGATACAAAATAGCTGATAGTTTCCAGATTTTCTTGCCAGATAATTTATAGATTTTCTTATCCAACTTTATTAATTTTTGGCATTCCAGCAAATTTTAAAATATGAATTTTAACCTGATCTTTCTGACAAACTTAAAAACCCTTCCAGTTAAAGATTTTTGTAACAGGGTCTAAAATATTGCTTTCCAGACACCAAGTTAGCTATCTATTCATCTCAATTGGGATAGCTTGACATTGGGCATTTTTTCAGTTTAAAATTTGTTTTTCTTTATTTTTAGTTGAAAAACAAACACTTTATTTATTTTTTTTACCATCTCTCTGTAGTGTGACTTCAGAGCCGTGTCAGTTCATTAATATAATTAATCCTCTTACTGCTGAATATGAAAACCTGTGAGCTTTTCCGTCTAAGAGCATAATTCTAGCAAATTACATTCCCAAATAGGCACAAATTTATGATGTTCACTTTTTCCAGCATTTTAATTTTCTGACTGCAGGGTGCTAACTATATATG